>NC_048416.1:6121386-6127118 GCF_013103735.1 Etheostoma cragini
AGGGGGTAGGTGTGTGGAGGGAAAGAGACATTGTTGTGGTGAGAGTGGGGGTGGGGGGGATATGGGCAAGGGCTGGTTAAACCTGTTGAAAAAGTAATTCAGCTCTTTGGCCCTCTCCATTGTCCACCCTGCAGTTATGGTCTTTGTGTTGTGACCTGTGATGGTCCTCAAACCTTCCCAGACCTCCCTCACATTGTTCTCCTTCAGCTTCTGCTCCACCTTTCTCCTGTAGCTGTCCTTAGCTTCCCTCACACAGTGTTTCACCTCCCGCTGTGCTGCCGTCATGGGCTTCTTGTCCCTGCTCCGGAAGGCAGAGAAATACACCTTCCTCTTGTCATGGAACGACTCAAATCATCTCTGCTTATGCACCAACAGTAGTTCCTCAGTCTGATGACAATGACCTCTTCTATCACCAACTTGAAGAAACAATGAATGCCACCAATTCTTAGCGTGGGAGACAGGAATGCTCATATTGGTGACAGGGAGTTTTGGTGTGAAGCACATGAACGAGAACGGCTAACAACTGTTAGAGCTCTGCTTATTTTTAATTAAGTTGATGGTTTCTGCCCCGCAAACCCAGACTGACAGCCCAATAAACTTATGTATTTATAGTTTTATGTAATTGTACACAGATCTGCAAATTCTATCTGGTTGAAAGGGTTTTTTATCCTGCAGTCATGTTTTGTGATGCTGTAACATGAAAGAGTCCTTAGAGCCTTTGAGGAACACATATTTATGACATGACATGCAATCAAAGCAAATAAAGCGATTTAGCTACGCATAATGTGATCTTATCACCGTCATCATGAAAAGGATATTCATTTCGAATTGCATTCAGTTATGGATGGGGCTCCCATTCTAAATAAAATCTGAGCCGAGCCAGAAAATGACAACCGAAAACCTGAAACGCAGATTTAACCAGTTTATATATAAACTGAACAAAAATGGTAATGCATGTAGACTGAACACTACTGTGGGATAGGTTATGAGGTTTGTACTTGAATGTCTGGAATGCATTGATAAATTGTGACAGTTGTTCCAATAGACTCATAAAATGGAATTTTCCTTTAAACAAGTGAAACAGGGTAGAGTATGGATACCCAAACCCCACTGGTGGTTTGGGACAAATAATGTAAATGTGCTGTATTTATATAGCGCTTTTCCAGTCTTAACAACTGCTCAAAGCGCTTTTACATCTACAGGAAACATTCACCATTCACACACTGCGGCCGGGGCTGCCGTACAAGGTGCCACCTGCTCATCAGATAAACATTCACACACATTCACACCCCGATGCGCAGCACCGGGGATCTAACCAGCAACCTTCCGATTGGCAGGCAGCCGCTCTACCACTGAGCCACAGCCGCCCCATGTTTGGGTTCAGCTAGTGGTGGCCAAATTGTTTCATTCTAATGGGAGAACTTACTCACCACTGAACATGATGCTAACTTTCCACTTTGAAACAAGCCTCACTCAAAAGCATCACTCAAAGATCAGAAGAGGCCGAAACGCACTTTTCCAGCATGGAGATCTGTGTTTACCAGTTTTTCTTAAGAAACCAATGTAAAACTGTTGAAATGACAGAAACAAGGTTAAAACATCGGAAAAAGATCAGAAGAGGCCGAAACGCACGTTTCCAACATGTAGATCTGTTTTTGCCAGCTTCTGTTAACTAACTAATGTAAGAGTGTTGAAATGACAGAAACAAGGTTAAAACATCACAAAATGATCAGAAGAGGCCGAAACACACGTTTCCAGCATCGAGATGTGTGTTTAAAAGCTTATGTTAAGAAACCAATGTAAAACTGTTGAAATGACAGAAACAAGGTTAAATCATCACAAAAAGATCAGAAGAGGCCGAAACGCACGTTTCCAGCATGGAGATCTGTGTTTAACAGGTTTTTTTAAGAAACCAATGTAAAACTGTTGAAATGACAGAAACAAGGTTAAAACATCACAAAAAGATCAGAAGAGGCCGAAACGCACGTTTCCAGCATGGAGATGTTTGTTTAACAATTTTTTTTAAGAAACCAATGTAAAACTGTTGAAATGACAGAAACAAGGTTAAAACATCTGAAAAAGATCAGAAGAGGCCGAAACGCACGTTTCCAACATGTAGATCTGTTTTTAACCACTTTTGTTAACTAACTAATGTAAAACTGTTGAAATGACAGAAACAAGGTTAAAACATCACAAAAAGATCAGAAGAGGCCAAAACGCACGTTTCCAGCATTGAGATGTGTATTTAACAGCTTTTGTTAAGAAACTAATGTAAAACTGTTGAAATGACAGAAACAAGGTTAAAGCCTCACAAAAAGATCAGAAGAGGCTGAAACGCACGTTTCCAACATGTAGATCTGTTTTTAACAGCTTTTATTAACTAACTAATGTAAAACTGTTGAAATGACAGAAACAAGGTTAAAACATCACAAAAAGATCAGAAGAGGCCGAAACGCACATTTCCAGCATGGAGATGTGTGTTTAACAGCTTTTGTTAAGAAACTAATGTAAAACTGTTGAAATGACAGAAACAAGGTTAAAACATCACAAAAAGATCAGAAGAGGCCGAAACGCACGTTTCCAGCATGGAGATGTGTGTTTAAAAGCTTATGTTAAGAAAACAATGTAAAACTGTTGAAATTACAGAAACAAGGTTAAACATCATAAAAAGATCAGAAGAGGCCAAAACGCACGTTTCCAGCATGGAGATCTGTGTTTAACAGCTTCTGTTAAGAAACCAATGTAAAACTGTTGAAATGACAGAAACAAGGTTAAACATCATAAAAAGATCAGAAGAGGCCGAAACGCACGTTTCCAACATGGAGATGTGTGTTTAAAAGCTTATGTTAAGAAACCAATGTAAAACTGTTGAAATGACAGAAACAAGGTTAAATCATCACAAAAAGATCAGAAGAGGCCGAAACGCACGTTTCCAGCATGGAGATCTGTGTTTAACAGGTTTTTTTAAGAAATCAATGTAAAACTGTTGAAATGACAGAAACTCGTGGAAGACCCAGGACTAGGTGGAGAGATTATATCTCCAACCTGGCCTGGGAATGCCTCGGGATCCCCCAGTCGGATCTGGTTGATGTGGCTCGGGAAAGGGAAGTTTGGGGTCCCCTACTGGAGCTGCTGCCCCCGCGACCCGATACCGGATAAGCGGATGAAGATGGATGGATGGATGGTATGAAGGGGGTGTGGCCTTGGTTGATGGGCATGGTGAAGGTGGCGGCTCATTGTCACATGTAGACCACCCATTTTAAGTTTCATGTAAATCGGATGATGTTTGTAATACAATGCTGATTTCCTGTCGCCAGCGGGGGGTGTTATCTCCAAAAGTCAATATTGGCCTGAAGAAGTCCTGAGGCCTGGACTCTTGTTGATTGTATGAAATTAGGAAATTTCAAGCAGATATGTCAATCTACAGCCACTTTCTCTTTCAATGCTAAACACATTCAAAATGCCAGCCAGGCCACCTCCACACCGTTTGTCAAAAAAGTTTTTCTTTTAATAACTTTTCATCGTTAAGGTCTTTAGATGACACAGTCCATGATCAGGTTCGAGCCAATTAGACAGTGTACACTTAAGTTACACCCGCTTCCTGTTTTGATGGCAAAACACCGCGCCACGGCCATGTCCTGTGACGAAACGTTTTTCTTTTAACCCTCTGAACCCTAAGGCCATTTTAAAGTTCATTGTCAGTCTGGATTTAATTTATAAAAAAGCTTATAAAACATCAACCTTGTTGTCTACAGTCAAGACATGAATCTCATTTTTTTCAGGACAAACTGGGTTATTAGAATATTTGGGTTGCAGTGAGGTCACTTGAATGTTAAAAATGGTTGTAGCATCTTAAAGACAAATAAATAGATAAAACGGAACATGAATCTTCCAGACATGTATTGATTATATGTACAGACAGAGCAGTAAAACCTAAGCCATTTTCCTCTCTAAAACACTTCTCATATGTCTTGGGAGTCACACTTTGAAGAAATAATAATTATAACGTATACAGCTGACAAAATACATACATTTTTTTCAAAGAAAGTCCAGACGCTTTTGCCCTCATGACATTTACTTATGCCAATAACTCATCTAAAGCACATACTATTTACATTTCTTCAAAAAAGGCCCAAATGTATGCCAAATCTCCAACCAGTGGGGGCATTTCCTCTATAAAACAATAGATGTCTATCTTGTTCCACTATAGCATCTTTGATCTCATATGAGACTAGTGTGACCAGCTGTATAAGTTATAATGATTATTTCTTCACAGTGTGTCTTCCAAGGACATATGAGAAGTGTTTTAGAGAGGAAAGTGGCTTAGGTTTTATTGCTCTGTCTGTGATATCAATACATATCTGGAAGATTCTGGACGACTCTCTCCAGTATTTCGAATTTGTACTGTAGTAACTATTTTAAACACTAGCTGTCAGTAGTACTTATTGCATATTACTGAGCGTTGCCATGGTTGCTGTACACAAACCAACCAGCCAAGAGGTTTCCAAGGCTGCAGTCACCATAAAGATAAACACATCTACTTTTAAACATTATCAAAGACTTGGATATCAATAGGTTTTTGCATATGCCCACATATCGCTATAACGACCTTTCCAAGAAGCTGGTTAAAGAAATGAAAGAGGGACGTTGTATTTGCATGGTCCAACAAGATCGCTTTGAAAAAATCGCATTTTACACAACTACATGCAAACAGGAATATTAGTCAAAATTTTACTTTCTAAAACTTAGTTGGAATATTGTCTATTTCAGAATAAGGGCAAAAACTGGAATATTATGTGCATGTAAAAGTAGTAATGATGTGCTCAAGGTTTGTGGTTTGTGGTTTATTCTGTGAATATTTACCACTAATTATATAGGTTATTTTCAACAACAGTTCACACAGAATTTGCTTCTACAAACAGTCAAGTCATAATGATTTCAGCTTTAAAAATTCCACAAACTATTTTAGTGCTTTTTCAACAAGCCCCATGGCAAAATGAGACAACATTGTGGTATATTAATAAACTCAATGATTTTTGTGCAGTTTAAAATCCCCTCTGATTGGTATTGTCTGTAGCCTCATCACAACACCAATTCCAACAGCGGGTGGACTTGTCAATGTGTTGTAGACCTTTCATTCGAGTTCAAATTACGTTGTTGGTGATTCCCATCATTAGATAATAGATTGAAGTCTTTCCTAAAAAGATTACACAATTTCATCTCATTGTCTGGTTAAGACTGTCACATCTGACCCTTTCAGATGCCTCCCTCCCTTGTACTTGAGTGTTGTCTGTCATTGTTATGACCCTGGGGTCATTTTTGTATTATGTCGCTCACCCTGCTCTAGTAGGTGCTCCTCTACTACAGATAATGGAGACCAGGTGCGCACACTGGATTGGATCAGCAGAGGTGATTGCTGTCTCCTGATTGGTCGCCAGAAGGACGGGAGCCATTTTAAAGCCCCATCTGACAAGAACTCCGCCCCTTCTTCTCTCTTCACTCTGTCAAACCCAAACATGTGCCTCTGTATACCTGTGAGATGAGTTAAGATTGTGTAAGTAATGTTTCAGATTGGTTTTGTGCTGCTAATAACTAAGTGCGGTAGGAGTGAGAAGTCCTTTCTTTTGTTTGTACCTTTTTCTCCTGTTTTTTATATGTAGGAGTTCAGGTTAGAGCTTTGTCTTTTCTTTGTATGTTGTTTTGTGTAGGAAAGTTTAGGTTGCCTCTAGTAT
>NC_048416.1:6127218-6132547 GCF_013103735.1 Etheostoma cragini
TTAATTGGCAAGTCTTTGTTCTGGCCTTGTTTGGGAGTGGGAAGAGTGTGTGGGGGGGGCATTCGTTATGTTGCGTCTGGGCACATAGTGTGCTCCTTCCTGTTAAGAAGACGGCAGCCAGCTATGAGATGCCCTTGCTCATGACAGTAAAAACACTTTCTGGGGTCGGAGGCGACTATGGGGTTACGACGATAACTCCTAGGAGAATCACCCATGCGGTCAACTGGGATTGGCACCTGACGAACAAAGGGGGGAAAAAACACATTTGTGAGTTAATGTGAACTCATCCGCCAGTACAGCAGCAGCAGCAGCAAGTGATGTGACTTTTTGTGTGCAGTGCGGGTCCCGTTGCACTTCATTCAGTTGTCCTCCAGATTCGTGTCAGGGAAATTTCGTATCGCCAAACGCCCTCAATTACCGATGGTGTAGATTTGATCCTTGGGAATGATTTGGCTGGGGGTAAAGTTTTCCCGTCTCCCGAGGTAATCGAATATCCGATTGCGGATGAATGTTTTTCGGATCCGTATGTGCTGGACTTGTCCCTGTATCCTGTGTGCGCTGTGACCCGTGCTCAAGCACGAAAGCTTGGTGACTTGGTGGATCTTAGCGACACTTTCATGTGTGGCTCTGATCCAACAAGCCCACCTCGAGAGGGTAATGAAAATGCACCTGTCTGTGTAGAGCTTCAGCCTGACTATAAAACCTTAACTCTTGTTGTAGATAAAGAGCAGCTGATCCGAGCACAGGGAGTTGATGCTGCCTTAACCTCTTGTTTTTCTCTTGCAGAGAACCTAAAGTTTGATAAGCCGGTGTCCTACTTTGTTGATGATGGTGTTCTTATGCGGCACTGGTCTCCAAGCTCTGGTGTTACGCATGAGTCAGTGTCCCAGATTGTAGTGCCACAGCTTTTCCGTTTGCAGGTCTTGAGTTTAGCCCATAATCATAGCATGTCAGGCCACTTGGGAATAAGGAAAACGTACGACCGTGTGCTTCGTTATTTCTTCTGGCCAGGACTTAAATCTGATGTCGTGAAGTTCTGTCGATCGTGCCATATTTGTCAGGTCTCAGGTAAGCCAAATCAGGTGATCCCTCCTGCGCCCTTGAGGCCTATCCCTGTCGTTGGAGAGCCATTTGAGCAGGTTATTGTTGACTGTGTTGGCCCGTTATCTAAAACGAAGTCCGGTAACCAGTACATCCTCACTATTATGTGTTCTGCCACTCGTTATCCCGAAGCTGTTCCGTTACGCTCACTAACTGCCCGTGTGATTGTGAAAGCGCTTGTTAAGTTCTTCTCTACTTTTGGTCTTCCAAAACGTATTCAAAGTGACCAGGGATCCAACTTTATGTCTAAAATCTTTGCACAGGTCATGGCAGAGTTGAATGTGGCACACTTTGTCTCCAGCGCGTACCATCCAGAAAGTCAGGGCGCATTGGAGAGATTTCACCAAACTTTGAAAAGCGTGCTGCGCAAATATTGCACTGAGTCGACCAACGAGTGGGATGAGGGGTTGCCGCTGTTATCGTTTGCAGTGCGGGAGACGTCACAGGAATCCTTGGGGATACGTTTAGTCCGGCCGATCTTGTTTTTGGTCACACTGTGTGTGGCCCATTACGCCTTCTGAGAAAGAAATGGCTCTCAGGCAAATCTAGTCCAGATGTAAACATTCTAGACTACGTTAGTTTGTTCAGGGAGAGGCTATCATGCGTGTGGTGTTGCTCGAGACTCTCTCTCAAGTGCCCAAATGAAAATGAAGATGAAGGTTACTTATGACAAAAAGTCGGTGGTGCGTACCTTTTAGTCCGGTGAGCGCGTACTAGTTCTGTTACCCATTGTTGGTTCTGCTCTACACGCAAAGTTTTCTGGTCCTTACGTGGTCGATCGCAGACTCAGTGATACAGATTATGTAATCCAGACCCCTGATCGCAGAAAGAAAACCCGGGTGTGTCACGTCAACATGCTCAAAGCCTATGTTGACCGTAAAAATTCAGGTGGACCGCCTTCTGTGATTGCAACGGTGGCTTCAGTGTCAGCCATTCCACGCCCATACAGTCCCAGTGATGACGGGCTGGATGACCGGCATGGTTCGGTTTCCTGTGCGCGTCTGAGGAACTCTGAGATTTTGTCTAACTTGGATAAACATTTGGTGCATCTTTCCAATTCTGCTAAGTCTGATGTTTGTGAGCTCATTAAGGCATATCCAACCCTTTTCGGGGATATTCCCATGCAGACTAATGTGTTAAGTCATGATGTTGATGTAGGCGGTCACCAACCCATAAAACAACACGCCTATCGCATCAATCCAACAAAACGTGCCTTAATGCAGCAGGAGGTTAAATATCTCCTTGACCACGGTTTCGCTGTCCCTAGTAGTAGTTCCTGGAGTTCCCCTTCGCTGCTTGTCCCAAAACCTGACCAGGCCCCGCGTTTCTGTAATGATTACCGTAAAGTCAATGCAGTTACCAAACCAGATTCTTTTCCGCTCCCACGTATGGAGGATTGTGTCGATCGGGTAGGGTCAGCAAAATATGTAACCAAATTGGACCTACTAAAAGGTTACTGGCAGGTCCCGCTTACTCCGCGTGCCTCTGAGATAAGTGCATTTGTCACTCCGGATCATTTTCTTCAATATACAGTGATGCCATTTGGTTTAAGAAATGCCCCTGCTACGTTCCAACGGTTGATGAATACGGTCCTATGTGATGTGGAAAATTGTGAGGTTTATTTGGATGACATAGTGGCCTATTCATCATCCTGGACAGATCACATGAGGACACTCACTGTGAAATATTTGGAGGTTTGGGTGCTGCTTCCCTTACACTCATACACTCAATTTGGCCAAATGTGAGTTTGGGAAGGCTGTTGTTACTTATCTGGGTAAACAAGTGGGACGAGGTTGTGTGTGCCCAGTTACTGCTAAAATACAGGCAATCTTGGATTTCCCAGCTCCTCAAACGCGTCGTGAGCTCCGGCGTTTTTTGGGGATGGCTGGGTACTACCGTGCATTCTGCAAAAACTTTGCAGATGTGGTCGCTCCGTTGACTAGTTTAGTGAGTCCCAAAACTTTGTTCCTGTGGTCAGAGGATTGTCAGTTGGCTTTTGAAGCTGCCAAGGTTCTCCTCTGCAGTGCACCTGTGGGGGGGCATTCGTTATGTTGCGTCTTGGCTACCCCTAGACATTGGGACGTAACAGTCATGATGTCATAGATAAAAACCCATGGGCCACTTGTGAAATGATTGTGCTCTTGTCATTTCTTCCAGGTTATTATGCTAAGTCAGGAGCTGATGCTATACAGGTTAGCAAATAGATTTTATTAAAACTCCATGGTTTCTGTGACAGGTTCAGCTTCTCTCTGCAACATACACTCACCTATAGGATTATTAGGAACACCATACTAATACTGTGCTTGACCCCCTTTCGCCTTCAGAACTGCCTTAATTGTACGTGGCATCGATTCAACAAGGTGCTGAAAGAATTCTTTAGAAATGTTGGCCCATATTGATAGGATAGGATCTTGCAGTTAATGGAGATTTTGTGGAAGATTCCAGGGCACAAAGCTCCCGTTCCACCACATCCCAAAGATGCTTTATTGGGTTGAGATCTGGTGGCTGTCATGACCATTTTACTACAGGGAACTCATTGTCATGTTCAAGAAACAAATTTGAAATAATTCGAGCTTTGTGACATGGTGCATTATCCTGCTGGAAGTAGCCATCAGAGGATGGGTACATGGTGGCCATAAAGGGATGGACATGGTTAGAAACAATGCTCAGGTAGGCCGTGGCATTTAAACAATGCCCAATTGGCACTAAGGGGCCTTTAGTGTGCCAAGAAAACATCCCCCACACCATTACACCACCACCAGCCTGCACAGTGGTTACAAGGAATGATGGAGCCATGTTCTCATTCTGTTTACGCCAAATTCTGACTCTACCATCTGAATGTCTCAACAGAAATCAAGACTCATCAGACCAGGCAACATGTTTTCAGTCTTCAACTGTCCAATTTTGGTGAGCTTTTGCAAGTTGTAGCCTCTTTTTCCTATTTGTAGTGTAGATGAGTGGTACCCGTTGGGGTCTTCTGCTGTTGTAGCCCATCCGTCCCAAGATTGTGCGTGTTGTGGCTTCACAAATGCTTTGCTGAATACCTCGGTTGTAACAAGTGGTTATTTCAGTCAAAGTTGCTCTTCTATCAGCTTGAATCAGTCGGCCCATTCTCCTCTGACCTCTAGCATCAACAAGGCATTTTTTGCCCACAGGACTGCCGCATACTGGATGTTTTTCCCTTTTCACACCATTCTTTGTAAACCCTAGAAATGATTGTGCATGAAAATCCCAGTGACCAACAACCATGCTACGCTCAATATTGCTTAAATCACCTTTTGTTTCCCTTTATGACATTCCGGTTAGAGTTCAGGAGATTGTCTTGATCAGGACCACACCCCTAAATGCATTACAGCAACTGCCATGTGATTGGTTGATTAGATAAATGCTTCAATGACAAATTGAACAGGTGTTCCTAATAATCCTTTAGGTGAGTGTAGTTTCAGAAAAACATTTAGCTTTGTGGTCATTCCAGCTTAATTATCCCTGGTAAAACAACTAAAAACAACTCCTGCTGAATGTAAACAGATTTGCCAGCTGAACTTTTTTTTTTACACAGCTTCATTTACACCTTGCCATTATAGAAAGTAGGGATGTCCCGATCTCGAGATCGGATCGGCCCGATCTTTTCCTATTTTCCCGTGATCGGAGCTTGGCTATATTACCTGACTAGTCGCGCCGATCGGCAGTTGCCGTAAAGTACCCGCTAGTTACGGTTGACCGTAGTTGCGCAATACAAACCTCCGCAGCGGGGCAAAGCAAGCATGTCAGAAGTGTGGAAGTATTTTACTCTCGCGAGTGAAGACTGTCCTAAAACTACTTGCAATGTCTGCAACATGGCAATTTCAAGAGCAGGTAGCAGCAGAGCTACGTTTAACACCATGAACTTGATTTGTCATTTGAGGACAAAACATGTCAATGTGTATGAAGCGTTTTGTAAAGATGCAGATGGAAAGGTTGCTAAAGCAAAGCAACAAAGGCTGGTCGTTATTAGGAGAGACAAATACTCCAACGAAAATAATAGAGCAAAGAAGATTACAGAAAGGTTGGTCGAATTTATTGCTCTTGACAACCAGCCCATCTCAGTAGTTGAGAATGTCGGACTAACTCGTCTTCTGGAAGTTTTGGACCCGCGCTACGCTCTGCCCTCGATTCAATTCAATTTCAATTCAATTTTATTTATAGTATCAATTCATAACAAGAGTTATCTCAAGACACTTTACAGATA
>NC_048416.1:6132647-6134115 GCF_013103735.1 Etheostoma cragini
AAGAAATAAATCAGACGTTACTCAACAGTTACTCACTACTTGAGTAGTTTTTTCATCAAGTACTTTTTTACTCTTACTAAAGTAATTATTTGGATGACCACTTTTACTTTTACTTGAGTCAAATTATTCTGAAGTAACAGTACTTTTACTTGAGTACAATTTTGGGCTACTCTACCCACCTCTGGCTCAGTGGTCGGTGCACTTTATTTTTATTGACTTTATGGCAGCCTATGTTAAGCACTTATAAGCTAAAAGTGGATCTTGGATAGCACTTTCTTTTTGATAATACTGTACCAATTCAGTGTTTTTCTTTTTACTTTTGTCTAAAATATTAAACTGAAGCTGACCTTTTATTCTGGGTAAGAGTTTTCATTTCATGGGATTTACAATAATAATAGTAATGCTTTTTGATAAAATATTAAAAAGTTGGGTTACTTGCTCAAAATATATTTGAGTTTGATCAATTTCAATACTAAAGGCAAAATATCGGATCGGGACTCAAAATCGGATCGGATTTGAGGTTAAAAGATTGGATAAGGATCGGAGGCCTAAAATGCTGATCGGGACAGCCCTAATAGAAAGCTTAAGTGAAACCAAAATGCGTCTGAAGTCCTTTGGAATTCTGACGGAGTTCAGACGTTGACATGACTATTGTTCGCCGACACAAAAGGGTAAGTTGAGTTTCCTAGTAACGTTAGCTAACATTGGCATGTGTTAGGGGCCCCGGTCACTATTTACTATACCCTATGTACAGTACATGAACTTTAGCAACCATGATTACACACCAAAATATGTATGCTGTGGACTGTTTGTGTTTCAGAGCATAAATGCTTTGCAAAATCGCCGCCTCAGACCGTCTGGTGGGCGTTCAATGTCCATCCATCCATCTTCGACCGCTTATCCGTTATCGGGTCGCGGGGGCAGCAGCTCCAGCAGGGGACCCCAAACTTCCCTTTCCCGAGCCACATCAACCAGCTCCGACTGGGGGATCCCGAGGCGTTCCCAGGCCAGGTTGGAGATATAATCTCGCCACCTAGTCCTGGGTCTTCCCCGAGGCCTCTTCCCAGCTGGACGTGCCTTGAACACCTCCCTAGGGAGGCGCCCAGGAGGCATCCTTACCAGATGCCCGAACCACCTCAACTGGCTCCTTCCGACGCGAAGGAGCAGCGGCTCTACTCCGAGCTCCTCTCGGATGACTGAGCTTCTCACCCTATCTCTAAGGGAGACGCCAGCCACCCTCCTGAGGAAACCCATTTCGGCCGCTTGTACCCTGGATCTCGTTCTTTCGGTCATGACCCAGCCTTCATGACCATAGGTGAGGGTAGGAACGAAAATTGCCCGGTAGATCTAGAGCTTTGCCTTCTGGCTCAGCTCCCTTTTTGTCACAACAGTGCGATAAACAGAATGTAATACCGCACCAGCTGCTCCGATTCTCCGACCAACCTCACGCTCCATTGTCCCCTCACTC
>NC_048416.1:6134215-6135247 GCF_013103735.1 Etheostoma cragini
AGACCAGCTGGCCCCCATCTTCACTCAGATCTTCAACAGATCTCTGGAGCTATCTGAAGTTCCCTCCTGCTTCAAACGATCAACAATCATACAAGTTCCCAAAAAAACCTCCATCTCTGGACTAAATGACTACAGGCCTGTTGCCCTGACATCTGTAGTCATGAAGTCCTTTGAAAGACTGGTGTTGGCCCACCTGAAGGACATCACAGTCCCCTTGCTGGACGCCCTGCAGTTTGCCTACAGGGCTAAAAGGTCGGTGGATGATGCAGTCAACTTGGGACTGCATTACATCCTGCAACACCTTGACTCCCCAGGGGCTTATGCAAGGGTCCTGTTTGTGGACTTCAGCTCGGCGTTCAACACCATCATCCCGGACATCCTCAGCAACAAACTCTCCCAGCTCACTGTGCCAGCCTCCACTTGTCAGTGGGTCACAAACTTTCTGACTGACAGGAGGCAGCAGGTGATGCTGGGGAACATCACATTCAGCACACAGACTATTAGCACTGGCACCCCCCAGGGGTGTGTGCTCTCCCCACAGCTTTTCTCCCTCTACACCAATGACTGCACCTCAGGAGACCCATCTGTTAAACTCCTGAAGTTCGCTGACGACACAACCGTCATCGGCCTCATCCGGGACGGTGATGAGTCGGCCTACAGACGGGAGGTGGATCAGCTGGCTCTCTGGTGCAGTCAGAACAACCTTGAGCTCAACACGCTCAAGACTGTGGAGATGATCGTGGACTTCAGGAAGAGACCCCCCACTCTTCCCCCCATCACCATTCTCAACAGCCATGTGTCTGCTGTAGAATCCTTCAGGTTTCTGGGATCCACTATATCCCAGGACCTGAAGTGGGAGCCCAACTCAGACACCATCATCAAAAAGGCCCAGCAGAGGATGTACTTCTTGCGCCAGCTCAGGAAGCTCAACCTGCCTAAGAAGCTGCTGATCCACTTCTACATAGCCATCATCCAGTCTGTCCTCTGCACGTTCATCACTGTCTGGTTTGGATCTGCCACCCAAAAGGACCG
>NC_048416.1:6135347-6144878 GCF_013103735.1 Etheostoma cragini
AACTCCACCTCCTCGGCCTGTGCCTCGAGGAATGTGAGTATTAATATGACTGGGGGGGGTGGATTCATTTAGACTAACTATTACTAAATATATAACTATATTCTCCATCACCCAGCCAGGTTTCAGTAAGACAAAATAGATCAATATTAGAATCTGATATTAATTCATTTACTAGTACACCTTTAGAAGAGAGAGATCTGATGTTTAAGAGTCCACATTTAATTCTCCTATTCTTTTGCACTATTGCACTTGTGGTTTTAATTGTTATGAGGTTTTCATGCACAGCTCCTCCACTGTTTACTTTTGATTTAAATAATTTTAATGGTCGGGGGGCAGACACCGTCACTATGGGGTTTTTACTAGGTAACACCTGGAATAAAGGAGCGGAGAAGTGTGTTACACTGGGACTCTGCCTCCTGGTCCCAACTATGGACTGTCAAGGATCAGGTCCACTAATAAACCTGTCAAGGTTTCTGGAAATGAGAGCTGCTCCATCCCAAGTGGGATGAATGCCGTCTCTCCGAATCAGACCAGGTCTTCCCCAGAAAGACTGCCAGTGATCCACAAAGCCCACATCATTATCTGGACACCACCTCCATAGCCAGCGGCGAAATGACGACATGCGTCTATACATGTCATCGCTGGTGAGATTTGGCAGTGGTCCAGAGAAAACTACGTTGTCCGACATTGACCTCGCGTATGTACACACCGATTCAACATTAATCTTCGTAACCTCCGATTGCCGTAACCGGGAGTCATTAACGCCAACGTGAATAACAATCCTGCTGTATTTACGTTTATCCTTAGCCAACAATTTCAGATAAGACTCAACGTCGCCCGCTCTAGCCCCCGGGATGCACTTAACTATGGCTGCCGGCTTCGCTAACTTCACGTTTCTCAAAATGGAGCTACCGATAACCAGAGTTGGTTTCTCAGCGGGTGTGTTGCTGAGTGGGGAAAATCTGTTAGAAACGCTAACAGGCTGGTGGCGGTCCGACGCCTTGGAAAGCTTACGACTGTCTCGTCCTCGCACAGTCACCCAGGCACTATGACCTGGCTGCCCAGGAGATGCCGGGGGACGGCTACCAGAGGCTAACTCAGGCCGGCCCGCGCCGACTACCGAGGGGGGGTTAGCTACAGTAACTAACGACTAATCTGTCATGGTGCGGAAACTGACTTCTAACTCACTAAGCCTCGCCTCCATGTCCAAAAATAAACTACACTTGTTACACACGCCATTGCCGTTAAAGAATGCAGAGGAGTAACTAAACATCTCACACATCGAGCAGGAGAAAGTCGGAGAAGGGGCCGACATAACTGACTGCTAGGCTAAAGTCGCTAGCAGCTAAGCTAAAGTACGATAGCGTTAGCTACCAAGCGTAAAAACAGCTGTTATTTAACAAAAGTCGCTAAAAAAAAATGAGAAGATATGTGAGTGCTTAGGCAGAACTGCTATAAGAATAAGAGTTTAGCGGACAGTTAGCCGCTGTAATAGCAAATCTACCAAACTGAACTGGTATTTAGTGAGCAGCAGAGCTATCAACACGCAACCAACACACAGGCACCGGAAACGGAAATGAGTCAGGTACGCTTACCGTAACCGCAGGTGCAATCTAGCGCAGGTGAGTGGGTCAGAGGGGGGTAGGTGACAGTGTACAGGTGGGGGAAGGTGACTGATTGAAGCGTGAGTTGGTGAGTTGGTGTGGGGGAGGGGTGTGACTGTGGTCTTTTCAAACCTTCAGTATAAGCTGTTCACCTCGTCAGCCAGTAGTTGAGAGCATTGTTGGAGGATGGTCTCCTGTAGTTAGTGAGAGTCTCCAGGCCTCTCCACACTGACCGAGGATTGTTGTTTGAAAAGCTGTTTTTCAGCTTTTCAGCATAGCTCCTCTTAGCTGCTTTGATCTCGTTGGTCAGTGTGTTCCTGGCCTGGTTATACAGGACTCTGTATACTTTTGAAGGCCTCCTCTTTTGACTGACGGAGCTGCCTGAATCTTGCTGTGAACCAGGGCTTTCGGTTGTTGAATGTGCAGAAGGTTTTTGTCGGCAAACACATGTCCTCACAAAAGCTGTTGTAAGATGTCACAGTGTCAGTTAGTTGGTCCAGATCGGTGGCTGCAGCCTCAAAAACACTCCAATCAGTACAGTCAAAGCAGGCCTGTAAATCCAGCTTTGACTTGTTGGTCCATCTTTTCACCCTCTTTACAAAAGGTTTAACAGATTTTAGTTTTTGCCTGTATGTCGGAACAAGATGAACCAGACAGTGGTCAAAGAGTCCCAAGGCTGCACATGGGACAGAGCGATAGGAATCCTTTAATGTAGCAGAGCAGTGGTCCAGTATATTAGGGTCCCTGGTGGGACACTTAATATGCTGCTTATACTTTGGGAGTTCGTGGCTGAGATTTGCTCTGTTGAAGTCACCAAGAACAATGAGCAGGGAGTCAGGATGTTTTTTTCTCCACATTAGTAATCTGGTCGGCCAGGTGTAGTAACACCTCACTAACACAGGTTTGAGGTGGGATGTAAACGGCGACCAGAATGAACGAGGAGAACTCCCGCGGTGAATAAAATGGTTTGCAGTTTATGAATAGTGACTCTAAGTGGGGGCTGCATGATTTTTCCATAACTGTGACATCTGTTCACCAACCTTCGTTTATGTAGAGACAGAATCCGCCTCCCTTTGTTTCCCCCGTGAGCTCCAGAACGCGATCCGCCCGGTAAAGATTGAATCACGGGAGAAGAAGTGCGCTGTCCGGTATGCGTGGAGTGAGCCAGGATTCGGTAAAGCAGAGGGCGGCAGATCTGCAGAAGTCCGAGTTAGTTCTGTTAAGGAGCAGCAGTTCATCCATTTTGTTGGCCAGAGAGCGGACATTCGCAAAGTGGAAAGAGGGGAGCACGGTGCAAAAGCCCCGCTGCCTTAATTTAACGAGCGCACCAAAGCACTTCCCCCTCCGGCATCTCCGGTGGATCCCATAGAGAGCTGCTGCGCCTCCAACTAATAACTCAGAGAAAGTTCCAGGTTCGTAAAATAGCGGTGGAAAAATATGAGGAGTTGAAAGTCCAATATTTTTTAAAATTAAAAAGTTTTTCATTTTGTTGTCTTGATAATACTGTGTTTTTGTAATAATGCTGAACCAATAATTAATGGGTATTGTTATAGAACTGCTAAAAGTGGTATCAAATTGGCCTCACCTTTCCATCCCTCTGATTCTCAACTGGCCATGGTCAACTCTGTAAATATTCATTGCATTTTGAGGCACACCATGAAGGCCAGGATGGTGAGTCATATAGGTTATCTCGTCAGGAATCTGGGTCATTCTTCTCATGACCTGTAAAGACAAACAATGAGCTTGTTTTTATTTCCTAATGTTGAATGAGCAGAAAGCATAAAGTAGCTTGAATTAATGTATCTAGTTTTAGTTACGTGAGGTATTTATTAGGAACAGATAATTTCTCTCTCCTGGGGCATGTGTGCACAGTTTCCACAAGAACACCTGCCAAGGTAAGATGGATGCACCGTAGTTGTAATTTTACATATTACTACATGTTAAGAAGGTAATAATCTCAAAGTCAGATTATCTGATCAGCAGGATAGTAGCTCCAAGATAACATTTGACCTACTGACACAGGCAAGAGTAATAATACACTAGACGTAGCATACAAACTGAACAGAAATAGTAGTCTCCTGTCCAGCTAAATGGACGTCCTGTTGTAAGATAACACGTAAGATGTACGTAACTCATAATCACAATCAAAGACACTTTCGTTGTGAGCCGCTCTATGAACTGGCCACTAAGTTTTCAGCCAACTGGACATCTTGACTGAAACTGCGAGGGTACAAGTTGTAAAATATTTGTCTGTGTCAAATTAACTTATGCTTACGTACTAAAAACAAGCCTAATAAAAAGTTATTCTTAGGCTACAACACTAAAGTGTGAGTATTACACTACTTTAACAACGGACGGCTAATGTTGGGCTATGTGTTGAAAATGCAAGTAAATGCTAAATGACCAAACTTACCAGTCTGAAGGAGTCATTTCATATCTCCAGGCAGATTCCTCCTCTACATCAGATCCTTCCTCTGATTCAGCCTCAAACAGATACCGTTCAACAGCTAAAGTCTCTATGCTATCGCCACCTTGGATGTTTTAGTGAGTGTGTTGGTCCTGTTGCACACCAACCAATCAACGCGCAGCTTATTTAAATATTCATGAGCAGACCATATAAGGCAGAACACCTCTTGTTTCAAGCCAGGTCAATTTAGCAGGGTGGTATGAGGGCCAAAAGAACAGCAAAAGCAACATTTTCAGCCCAACAAACGTTACATACCCTATCAGGAGACATTAAGGAACAGTGTGATATACTCTATACAACCATTCTATCACCCCTTTAAGACTTTCCCCTCTGATAAAGCTATAGTTATTTACGCCGCTATAGGCATAGACTGCTGGGGGGACTTCCCATGATGCACTGAGCACCTCTAAAATGGAATTGAATATAGTTAGGGAGTGAGGAGTTGCAGCGTCCACCTTACCCGGCCCACCTTGATGTTTCCTGCATTGAGATATGTGTATAGCAACTATTGTTAGGAAACTAATGTAATATGTTTGAAATGACAGAAACAAGGTTTAAACATCATTAGAAGCTCAGAAGAGGCCAAAAACGCACGTTTCTTTCATGGAGATGTGTGTCTAGCAGCTACGGTTAAGAAACTAATGTCACACTGTTTAAATGACAGACACAAGGTCTACACATCATAAGAAACTCAGAAAACGCCAAGACCCATGTTTCCTACATGGAGATTTGTTTTCAGAGGCAGTTTCAAAATGTGAGATTTGCAGATGAAAGGCATGTCAATTGGATTTTGAGCTTCTATGTATGTCCCATTTACCCACCAAACTGTCGTTATTCACATGTGACAAAGTATAATCGGTTTTGCATTCTATCCCCCTTTAAACATCAAAGCCACACAGCAGTACAAGGCTCTTCCCTTTGCACCTTACTTTTTTCCAAGACATAGTTTCCTTATTGGTAACAACTTTATTTTTAGAAACTCCCTTGTGATCTCAAATCAGATCAGAAGCATTTGCAAGCTGCTGAATACTTTTGTGCACACTCCTATATGCCGTAACCATTCGTTCGTACCATCCCAGGCGGATAGGGTGCTTGTAGACTGGAGAGAGAGAGGACTTGTTGCCCTCGGAGACCTATATGTAGACAAACATTTTGCCTCAGTTGGTCATCTGGCAAAATTTAATTTACCATATGGTCATCATTTTCAATATCTTCAAAACAGGCAATTTGTTAAAGGTGTATTTCCAAACTTTGAAACCATGCCAACAAGTTGCCCATTCTACTGTACATGCAGCAGCTCTCATCGTAGGACCTCTCAGCAGGGCTGCTTTCCATGGCCTCGCCCTCCACAACCTCCCTTTCTAGAGCCAGCTCCAAAGCCTCTTGGATGGAACGGGGATGGGCGAGCTGGGTCTGAATGCGCAGCCCCCCGGGTGTTAAGGCTTGAATAAACTGATCCCTAGCAAGTTCTGTTTGTACTGCGGGGGGCATGTGGGCAAAAGCCCTAGAGTCTCAATGTATTTAGCTAAGACGCGGAGGGGCTCCCATGTCGCCTGCGTCTGTTGGACACTTCAGAGCGCTGGAGACCGGGCTGTTCAGTGTCTAATACATTTCTGTAGGGCTCCAACAAGAGCCATCTAATCCTTTCTTTCTTCCAGGGTGAGCAGTAACAGGAAAGCTAGTGTGCCATCTGTAAGGCATAAGGCTAACTGTAGCGCTTTATCATTATCTGACCAGCCCGCAGCTTGTGATAGCAATTCAAATTGGGCATGAAACGCCTGCCAGTCCGCCTTACCAGAGTGCTTTGGTGTTTTACATGGGCCCCACCATTTTCACAAAAAAGCAGCGCATTCCACACTTCCTCCGCTCTGTTGGGGGACAGCCGAGCCCATTCCCAAGTCGTTGGCCATGCTCCTCGCCGCCAGTTTCAAGCGGGCTTTGGTCTCTGCAGCGCACTCAAACTCAGCCGCCAGACCCCTCCCTCTCTCCTTAATTTTTGGCTGTGCTCCTCCCTCCGCCATGTCCATCGACAGGCTCCAACAGAGGCTCTGCTCGGTAAGTCCGCTAGCTGGCTAGGCTAACAGGTAGAAGTAACCAGTCCGTCACTTTAACTTCTGACACCAGTGTAACGCTCACCCCTGTGTTGCAGCGTTGAACAAGGAGGCAATGACTGGCTTGCAACTTCTGTGCATTTATTTTAAACACAGCTTAACTCCGGTCCCTGCTGGCCGTGACCATGCCGAACATTCAGTTCACAACAACCACTGAAGGAGTGCCCTTCCTCTCTGGCCCAAACTCGGGTTGCACCCCCCCTCATTAAAACCACACTGACCTCTGCTGGTAACAGTAGTGCATAACACTAATACATAAGCATTTGCTTAACTGATGAACTCTTTATAACAGGGACACATTAACTCAGCTCATTACAATACTTTTGTTGCTTTCCATGGTGGTTTTTGGGTTGTTCACATCCAATCTGATAGAGCCAAGACTTGCAGTCAGAGATGCTAGCTGGGCATGGATAGCAGTTAGCTTTTTTGACATTCCCACTTATTGAATCTGAGACAGAATCTAAAAAAAATCAATGCCTCTGAAATTGCATACGTGTCACCACGCTGGGTTCTTTTCTTGTTTGCTATTCTGCTTTAAGTAACTCTAACAAGCACAAAGTGGTAAAATATCAAAGTTGGAACCATATAAAACAACTATTTGACAAAGTTGGGCCAGGAGCTACAGCCGCCATCTTTTTCCAGCCAATCACGTGACTCACATGATGATTCTGATTGGTTTAAAGATATGCCATTAAACTAGTGCACGTTTTCCTACCATCCCCAAATGATATGTGGAGTAGCCACACTCTCCTTCAGTGCACTTTGGAGGAGGGTCTGGCAAAGCGAGACTAAGGTTTCAATGACCATTATAGATTTCATGACTCTATCTTGAACACATTTAACACACACACAATCACACATTACCTGACACAATCAATATAATACCTTTCATAAAGGTGTGCAAGTTGTTTTCCTTCACTGATTAACCTTGAAGTCTTTCTCTAAAGAACTTCTTTACTGCCCTTCCAAACTCCAAACTTAAACTGACAGCATCATCATCATATTGTTATGAAATGTGAGATTCAGAAATTGCACCATGAGGAAAGAAAGACTACACATTAACTATAAATGCAACACAGTAATGAGAATCTATTGCAAGGTGGAAGTGTGTTTGTGACAGAGGAACAGATGCTGGCAAAGCGGGGGCACTGTCCCATGACAGGTGACAACTCTAACTGCTTTGGAAACCTTATGCCAACAGACTAGGGTCACATACTTAGTTAAATGCTATGCGGTTCTCGAGGGGCAATCTCTTTAACTTGCCTGACAAGACCGTATGGTAAACTGACCGATGTTAGAAAACAGCAGTAGTGGGGGCATTTATAAACCTTTGAAAAGTGCTGATTTAGAAAAGATGTTAAAGTCACATTTGGGGTTAAACGGGGGCAAATATTTAAAGCTCAACTGAAAATAAAACCATAATTTTGTTTTCAACAACTGACCTTCCAAATATTAGACACAGTAATGTTAGTATTATGTTATAAGAGTAAATAATCTCTTTTAAGAAATAGTTTAGTGCGTAATGTGTACATACAGTAATAACAGTGTGGACGGGGGGAATGCAGCAGAAAGCTGTGGCCGATCGAAGCAGAGAAGATAAACAGTTTGGTTGTTAAAGGGCCACCATTTCCCTAAATCTTAAGCCTAATAAAAATAATAAATATAAAATAATTTCTCCTGACATTTGGGAAGACATTCTTTGTTTCACGTATGCCTCCACTAGAAACAGGTAATGTCTGCAATGTAACAGCTGCAGAAGTTTACAAGAGCCTGGAGTTTTTCATAGAGCATTATTATTTAGGACTGTTTTCCTATTCTGATATATCTGATACATACAGCTTGTAAAGCTCTGTTCGGCGGTATTTTAGCATCAATAAATGAAACTTATAAATGAATGCATATTTATATATATATATATATATATTTATATATATATATAAATATGCTATACGCATATTAACCCATAACCCATATAAGGGGCTATACGCTTCAATAAGCTTTCATTATTCATTATTATTCCACTCATCTTCTGCTTCGATTCGGATGTTTTGCTAGTAGTGGCTAATGTAGCCTCATGCTAGTGATGGGGAAAGGTTCATGAAGCTTTGTTAACCATTTTCTTTCATTTCTGAGCCCACTAGAAGGTAGACAGTTCAACAAAGTGTTGACAGCATTGCCATTCCTCAACCACATTTATTTAAACCAAGAGCAGCATATAGTGGGCTCAGAAAATAGAGATAATGTTTCAAGAAGCGTCATTTGCCCATCACTACCTCAAGCAGAGATGAGTTGCAGGATATGATACAAAGGTCTGTTAAGAGCATTTCTTTCTCTTCAGTTCTGTTTTTTCTATTTCAATTTCTACAAGTCCAACTGAAGCTTACTCAAGTGACATCACTCAAGGACATTATTAGACTTCACATTGATACCTCCCTCAGCTTAATGTCATCTTTTCAACTTTCTAATTCTATTTGCCTTTTTTGGTTTTCAATTACGAAAAAAAGTCCCTGGGACCTGCTACCAGGTACTTTTTTTAGTACTACCTCAGTCGAGGTTCCAAGCGAGCTGAGGCAATACCACAAGGTGACCTGGAAACCTACAGACTACTGGTTGGTCGGAGAGAATCGTCAATTCTCACCGCGTTTTAAGGAAACAAGAGTGCGGAGTGTGTGTCCGGAACAAACGGGACATTTAAAAAAAAAATCTAGATAGACACCGACAGATTGTCTACTCTCTGCACTATTCTCACTTTTCAACAGTTCAATGTGAAGGCCTATTTGGCATTTGCATATCGTGTCCAATATTGCACACTGTTAGTTTTAAAAAAAGAAGACAGTATATAAAAGAAATGTTTTTATTTAGCTTTTCGGGTAGCGCATCAAACTCTCCCGTACATCCCGGTCTTCTTCCTCTGCACCCTGTGACAGTGTCCCCACCGGCTCTGCTCTCCCAGATGCATCCTAATTGTGATCATGAGCCTCTCCATGACTCTCCTAAATATTATACGAAGCACAGCAGGTCAGAACCAGAGATTTTACCAGTCGGACATTGAACGCCCGAAGGGCTGCAGCCTCTGCCGTGACAGAGGCAAAGCAGCGGGTGTGGGAGAAGTTCGGAGAAGACATGGAGAAGGACTTTCGGTCGGCACCAAGGTGCTTCTGGAAAACCGTTCGCCACCTCAGGAGGGGGAAGCGGGGACTCATCCAAGCTGTATACAGTAAGGATGGGACGTGGTTAACCTCAACTGGGGAGGTTATAGAGCGGTGGAAGAAGCACTTTGAGGAACTTCTAAATCCAGCTGACGCGCCCTCTGTGGTGGAGGCAGAGCTGGAGGATGATGGGGGATTGT
>NC_048416.1:6144978-6148734 GCF_013103735.1 Etheostoma cragini
TGTCAGGTTCAATTCTGGTCCATAACCCAGTAACACGGTCTCTACAGCACCTGTTCACTGGTTCCACTATTATTTACCCCTTCTCGGTAACACTTTATAATAACTACACGCTATAAAGCATTACTTAAGCATTAGTAAATTAGGAATTCATCATTTATAAAGCATTATTCATACATTAATACCCATTAGTAAGTCATTTATAAGCACAGTTATAAATGTATAACTTCACATTATTAAGCATTAGGTAAGCATTAGTAAATTCTTTATTTGTCATTCATAAACATTGTTCTTCTTCTTAATACACATTAGTAAATCATTTATGAGCACAGTTATACATGTTGAATTCTATATTAATAAGCTCCTTTATAATGGGCTTAATGATGATTTTTTTCCTACTTATAAATAAAATATTTCAAAGACATACCATATATAAAGTAGTTCTTTAAGGTTCGAAAGATCATGTAAAAATTGTAAGGAATGATTAATAAACTATTTAGATGTACATTTTTGCATGCATTTATACAAATGGTTTAGACATTTTGTGAGTGCTAAGACAATGTGACAAACATTTAATGATATTAAATTTATGATTAATTCAGTTGTTAGTGGTTAAATATTTTTAAAGACTATCTACACCATACAAATCATTGACTAATGAGATTGAAGAATCAGTTCTCTCAGTTTTTCAACAGAAAAAGTAAATAGACACAACACAAATTGATGAACATATAAAGGATTTATTGCCATTTATTGTCCCTCAGCCATTCATTCATAATAAAAACATTGATTCTCTTTCAGGAGACCTTGGCTGGATAAAATAACATTTGTTCTGTACATCGTATCTTATACAGTTTGAATGGGACTACTTGTACTTTCTGGAAATGTCATGAATCAGTCTGCCAAATGCACCATTATGGTGTTTCTTTGCAAGCCATTCATTCCACTCAATTATTGCAAGATGGTCAGAAAGCAAACTATCTGTGCGATTTCCCCTAAGCCTCCAGATCTGCTACTTGTAGGATCTCCAGGCCCTCTCAATATGTTGGGTTTGGGCAGCCGAATGGGGATCTACATACCACCTGCTGTGGTTGACTGTGTGATGGTTGTACCCTAGTGCAGGGAGTATGCGATAGGCACGCCACTCATCACTGATTATCGATGATCCACGCCTCACATGATGGGCGATTAAGGGGACTAGATGTCACCGAGATCTTCTCTCCACAAGACGTAGAACAGGCTTTCTTGATGTTTGTCCTTGCCGATGCTTGACACCTAACATCCCAAAAACCCACTTCTTTCTCTTCCATCCACCAAGCATTCGTCCTCTCCCGTTCTGATGAAGATACAAAACAACGAACACAGACAAACACGTACATTATTATATTAAGAAAATCACAGTTGACTATATTTCACAATTATTTATTAACTATTATTATAAGACACCTTTCTTTTGTGCCGAAAATGGCTCTCATCAATCACAACAAACTCTCTTCTTCCACCAATCTTCTGGCCTGTACACCTCCTCATCCTTTCAACCGCTGTGACCCAGACCTCCCTTATTTTTTTAGCCATTTTACTGAGAGTTGCTGAACTGGCCGCAATGGTGTCATCCATCATGTCAATCTGTTGTAATCGTAGACCCTGACAAAATCTCCATAGGCATATTTAAAAGAGTAATGTTTATGTATATCTGAAATCATGAACAAAACATTCAGTGCTTTACTTGGCAATGTAGTGAGACTGTGGTATGTGTTTGTTATCATTGTTATTACTTGCCTACCTGTACATGAATTGCATCCAGTTACTGAAGGAGATCTTTGAACGACTGAAGATTGACTTGTGCCTGACAGAGATATGTTTTTCCGTTCCAACATGTCGACAGGTCCTATTTAAAAAGAACAGTAATATAAAATACTGTTTTTATTAGAAAGATGTCCATGGCCTAAACTAGGAGCTAGTCCAAGTCTAGTAATGATTTTTTGTAATCATCCATGTGCCGGACATATTCTGATATGATAACCTTTGCAAAGTGAAAGCTTTGTTGTATGCTTATTACCATGATTTTTATACCCATATTCCTTATGACAGGTGTCCGGAACAATGAAATGATTATTACTACAAAACTACCTACACAAAGCTAGTAAAACTGAAATGATATGCCCCACCACCTAGGTATGGGCAGTATTTTTGATCATTTATATCAAAATAGTATCATGCTCAGTATTATTGTATTAAAAAAAAAAATACATGCTACTTTAGTTTATTTTCATACATGTCTTGGTAGGCTACTTTTACAACTTTAGTATTTTGTATCTTGTATCAAAATAAATTTTGATGTATGCCTATTTGATTTTTGCGTGTGTTGTAAATATAGGATACTTACCAAGCACACTGATCTCCACTGTTTGCCCTTTTCTTCACTTTCATGCCGTGATGACATATTCTGCATTTCACTTTAGTTTTTAGGAGTTTCTTCTTTTGAAGCCACTTTATAAGCTTCAGTGTGTTTCTTTTCGGGTCATCATTAATAAGCTTTTTTAGCCTTGTGAACATAGTCATTTTTTGCAAAAGATTTGCTTTTAAATGGTAGTGGTTTGCAATCCAATAGTCTGCTCTGCAATGTGCCGCTCTGCAAAGTTCCGTCTATGGTCCCCCGTTCAATACGTTCTCATCGTGCGACCAAGAAAACGACCGCCAAAGTTAGATAGCCGAAGCATGGACAATGTCGAAAAAAATAAAAAAGGGATGCAGACCCGGGGCAAAAAGAAAACCGAGGGCATGAACACATTGGAGGAGATACCTGTCATTAGTGGTGAGTATTTTTTGTGTTACACTTTTATTCAAGCACTGTCACTAGAGGTTTTCAGACCGGGGCTGGGTGGACCAGCAGGGAATGGGAGCGGAGCCAGGCAAACAGGCAACAAAACCGCGCTCTATAGCCTCTCAGTGAACGCCGCCAGAATAAGACCGAACACATCCTCCGAGTATAGCTGACTCACCCCCGGGGTGCTAAAGCTGAAGATACATGGAGCAGCTTTTAGAGCAATGGTGCAGGGCAATTTTGTCAATGGTACTGAGAAAAGATTACTACCATAATCCTAAAAAATATGTTCTTTACTGTATCTATTCTTTGCCAACAACGTGTAGCGTGGATTTTTGTAGGTAGGTTTTCTGTCAAAATATAACACGTTAGGAGTGAAGGTGAGTTTTGAACTCCCTTCTGCCACATAGCAGACAATATACATTAATACATTTAATTAATACATTTTGAAAAGCAAATAAGATTAAAATAATGTTTTAGATTCATTCAATAATGAAACATTATTTTATTTCAGGTTCCGCCATGGTACCTACTGCACAGCTGGGACTTAAGCAAAAATCCAATGAGTTGGAGATGTTTAAGCTGAGGTTAAAGTGGCAAAAGGAGAAGATTGCTGAGCTGACCAAGGAGAGAGACAATCTCAAAGACCAGATGGCATCAGGTAAGTCTCCCAACACACAGTATGTGGTGAAATTGTGGTACAGTTCAGTCTTATGTGCCATGTATTGTGAGCCTTATGTTTGTATTTGTATCTGTTTTAACAGCTCTCAAAAAGGATGACAAAGGTTCCATCAAGGAAATAAACTTTTCAGATTCTTCTGGTGACAGCCCAGTGGAATCTTCCTCTGATATGTCTGATTCTGTTGTGGGGGGTGTGCGGTGAGGACCCAAACGCAGAGAGACGGAGGCAGGCGGGAGCAGGTACACAACGCTTT
>NC_048416.1:6148834-6150850 GCF_013103735.1 Etheostoma cragini
AGCATGGGGATGTGTGTTTAAAAGCTTTTGTTAAGAAACTAATGTAAAACAGTTGAAATGACAGAAACAAGGTTAAAATATCACAAAAAGATCAGAAGAGGCCGAAACGCACGTTTCCAGCTTAGAGGTGTGTGTTTAACAGCGTTGGTTTAGAAACCAATGTAAAACTGTTGAACTGACATAGATAAGGTTAAAACATCACAGAAACATCAGAAGAGGCCGAAACGCACGTTTCCAGCATGAAAATGTGTGTTTAACAGCTTTTGTTAAGAAACCAATGTAAGACTGTTAAAATGACAGAAATAAGGTTAAAACATCACAAAAAGATCAGAAGAGGCCGAAATGCACGTTTCCAGCATGGAGATGTGTGTTTCAAAGATTTTGTTAAGAAACTAATGTAAAAATGTTGAAAGGACAGAAACAAGGTTAAAACATCACAAAAAGATCAGAAGAGGCCGAAACGCACGTTTCCAGCATGGAGATGTGTGTTTAACAGCGTTTCTTTAGAAACCAATGTAAAACTGTTGAACTGACAGAGATAAGGTTAAAACATCACAGAAACATCAGATGAGGCCGAAACGCACGTTTCCAGCATGAAAATGTGTGTTTAACAGCTTTTGTTAAGAAACCAATGTAAGACTGTTAAAATGACAGAAATAAGGTTAAAACATCACAAAAAGATCAGAAGAGGCCGAAATGCACGTTTCCAGCATGGAGATGTGTGTTTAAAAGATTTTGTTAAGAAACTAATGTAAAACTGTTGAAATGACAGAAACAAGGTTAAAACATCACAAAAAGATCAGAAGAGGCCGAAACGCACGTTTCCAGCATGGAGTTGTGTGTTTAACAGCTTTTGTTAAGAAACCAATCTAAAAATGTTGAAAGGACAGAAACAATGTTTAAACATAACAGAAACATCAGAAGAGGCCGAAACGCACGTTTCCAGCATGGAGATGTTTGTTTAAAAGCTTCTGTTAAGTACCCCAAAGGGTAACACTCTATATTAACTACACGCTATAAAGCATTACTTAAGCATTAGTAAATTAGGAATTCATCATTTTTAAAGCATTATTCATACATTAATACCCATTAGTAAGTCATTTATAAGCACAGTTATAAATGTTTTATTCTTTATTATCTACACACTATTAACATGTTGTATTCTTTATTAATAAGCTCATCTATAATGTGCTTAATAATTGTATTTTCATACTTTATATATGATCATGTCACTATATATGAATGAAGTATTATTTTAATGACAAACCATTTATGTATGAGTTATTAATGGTTCATAAGATCATTTGGAAAGTGTAAGAATTATTACATAAGTGCCTGTTTTTTATACTCTCCTGAGGAAGAATATAAGCAATCTCAGCATAACTTGTAAATTTACTAGTGGCAAAACTCAAAGGATGCTGCTAAGACAACCTGAAAGAGGCCCCAGCTAATGTTACTGGTGGCAGGGAAAAGCCTCACCGTTACAAACCTGGTACTGTTTCTCTGAACTCCTCATCAAAACTCCGACCTGCGCTTCCAGAGATCTGCTTTGACGGGACCAGCAAAGGGTTGCTTGGATTTTCTGTTGAAGGACCCCCCCCCCCCCCCCCCCCCCCCTGTGCTTTGATCAACCACTAACTTGAAATGACATTTAATTATTTAGAAATGGTCTAATGCAGTGCACGTGTTCATAGATATTTTATAACACTTATTAATACTGCAATTCATGATTAATTCAGGTAGTTACAAAGCATTAACTACCTGTTAGTAAGGACTTAGTGAGAGCTCATCTAAAGTGAGGACAATCTATGCCTCATCAAGCATTTACAAATGAAATCTAAAGGCAATACATATTCTCTAGACATTTGTTAATAAAGTATTTCATGATTAATTCAGGTAGTTACAAAGCATTAACTACCTGTTAGTAAGGAATTAGTCAGAGCTCATCTAAAGTGAGGACTATCTATGCCTCATTAAGCATTTACAAATGAAATCTAAAGGCAATAGATATTCTCT
>NC_048416.1:6150950-6152399 GCF_013103735.1 Etheostoma cragini
TTTAGCGGACAGTTAGCCGCTGTAATAGCAAATCTAACAAACTGAACTGGTATTTAGTGAGCAGCAGAGCTACCAACAAGCTACCAACACACAGGCACAGGAAACGGAAATGAGTCAGGTATGCTTACCGTCCTGCCAATCAATCAATTCACAATAGAAGTAACCCTCCTCTCTGTCTGAGCACAGTCTCATAGTGGAAGGTAAATTAGGTAGCTAACGTTAGACAAATAGTTAACACACTACAATGTTACATCCATGAACATAATTTTAACTTTACCTTTGGTCGTTGTGTCTCTTTGCTCATCCAGTGGTCTTCTGAGGACTTTCAAACAGTCTTCGACGGAGGCAGGGACTAGCACATCCGTGACAATGGCTTCTGCCTTCGTTCGACCACAGGCCATTCTCTTGGGAATGTCCGAGTCCGGATAAATCGTTGGGGCTAGCTTTGTGCTACAATCTCCAGCTTGATATGACGTCGCGTGTTGGACAGTGTGATACACACTCGTCACCTCTGCAGCAGTCACTTTGTCAGCTAGAAAGTCGTTTTTAGGTCGGAGGAAAGCATCCATAGATTTGGATGTCTCTTTCTGTTGGATATGTTTCATGTGAGTCTCCGTGAGTCTGGGTCGTTTGACATCGTATTCCCCTCCATGTCCGATTGAGAAGGACGTTTTGCAAAGGTCAGAAAAAGCCCTCTCGGTATCCCCCTCAACACCTTTCAGCCACAATTATCCATCTTTCTTGTACCCACACCTTCTCTTTTTAAATGATGGTGGCAGAGCTGCCAACTTTTCCCCAAACCTTGGAGTGAGATTTTGGGAGGGCAAACACATATTTTGCTGCGTACAAAGCCATTTCTTTGGCTTTTTCAGCATCATTATACTTCAGGGTTTAAATTGGGATTTGTTATATGTGGGGGATGGGGCTCTCCCTAGGGGGGTCTGGGGGTATGCCCCCCAGGAAAAAAAATTGAAAAATAAACCATTAAATGGCACTTTGTGGAGAGTTTTGTCCAAAAAAAAATGGAGAAATCAAGTCTTACATGATATGTGCAAAACTGTAGGGTTAAGAGCCTTTGTGTTGTTGTGGTATCAACAGGTATTAGGGCATTTGGCATTTACTTTAACTTCTTATGATATGAGAACTGACCCAGACAATTTGCCACACATAATGAACCACATGAAGAGACAGTAGCATATGTCAGCAAGAGCTGAGAAGATTTGGGTCTGTGGGGAACAGGTCCAGGGGTCCATGGTGTAGGGACCAGGGACCCAAAGTTAAATTAATGTTGAGGGATCAACTAAGACCACTGAAATTCTAAAGCATGTGAACCACTGTTTTGCATAAATTCTAATCCTTTAACCTTTGTGCCTGTTACGGGGGGTATGAGGATTGGACCCAAATGCAGTGAGGAGGAGGCAGGCAGGAGTAGGAACACAAATAGTTTTA
>NC_048416.1:6152499-6159066 GCF_013103735.1 Etheostoma cragini
GAAGGATTTTAAATTCTATTCTAAATTTTACAGGAAGCCAATGCAGAGAAGCTAAAACAGGAGAAATGTGATCTCTTTCTCACAGTTGGAGAAACTGTATTTGAAGAGTACTTTGAATTTTTAGTGTCACTTATATGAATGGTGCCGGACTTATGACCTGTAGCCACTATAGCCAGCCCCAAGGGGGGGCTAACTTTGACTGGTCTGTCACGTTCGCTTGCATTAAGGTCAACTATAGCCTATCCCCGCCCGCCCCCGATAAGGCAGGGTACTGTCGGCCATGGTCACACTGCGAAATGTCCAACGAATCTGCGTTAGCAGAGAACATCGGCAGAGCCGTCCTGGTGGCTATACAAACTTATTCAACAGCGACAGCAACAGCCTCGGGGCCACCGCAGGCCACCTCGGTAAGTATGTTTTCCAAAACACGTAGCTAACAAAAGTGTGTACACAGAGTGTAATGCAGTAATTTCCCCATTGGGGACTAATAAACAAATTATCTTATAATTATCTTATCTTATTATCTTATATTGTTGTCAAGGCTAACTTAACTAAACTAGCTAAGGATAGCTAGCCAGTAGAGATTTGCTACTAACACCAATGCACCTTTGCACATTTGTTTCTATAAACAGTAAAACTCACGCCGGTAAGTGGCGCATTGGGATGAACTCATGAGCTGAAAAACAAGGTGTGTAAATGTGTGTTCAATTATGTGAAGCTGTTCACAGCAGCAAAGCATAAATTATATAATTTAGTGTTACAGCTAACGCAGGGTTCTTGTCACCTCTCTGGCCTTTACTCACAAGATAAAAACTGTTCTCTGCTTGGCTAGAGAGAGAGTAATGCTGATGGAGGACAGAGGCAGTCACAATTATAAAGACATTTAATTTTATTTAATGTGAGTAATTTACCAGAGTGCACAGTGTAAAAAAGCATAACATTTAATCTTCCTTCAGGCTCCCACCACCTACAATAACACTCCGGGGCCAGCCACACCCACCACCTCCACTGGGACATCGTACCGCTTGGTATACTTTCATACTCATGTATCCTAGCTGGCTGTTTTTTTTTTGTTTTACTTTTTTAATTGTGTGGTGTAATGTTTCAGCATTAGTTCCAATCTTGGTGGCATATTTTACACAACAAGTGTGACAAGATTTGGTATTTTGTTTACATTTTAAACTCCAGCACCAGCGCTACCATACCTGTACCAGCAACAGACCTCGATCCAGTGACCTGTCAGTAAGTACTTATTATTATTCATGTTCACATTTGTTTGATTTACTTCTCATTTACCTCTCAGTAACCTCATCTTTTGATTTTCCATTTTATTTAAACATTCCTTAAATAAATGTACAGTACAATCTATAATTCACTTCAGTCAGAAAGATGAGTGGATGTGAATGCTCATCTCTTACGTTTATAAATCTCTCTTGAAACCCTTGTTTGTTATAAAAACATGCCAAATGTCATATTCTTTGCTGTGTTCTAGAATGACTACCAAGGAAGACATCAGATTTCCAAAGACGAGCTTGAACATGTTCTTTCACTGAAAACCACTTTTACAGAAGCGGCATCTATTCTTTCAATCTCGAGGCCAACTTTCTATGAGTTACTGCAAGACTATAATTTGGCAGTAGACAACATTTAAGAGCATCAGTGATTAACAGTTGGATCTTAAATTATCTCAAATAAAAACTGAACACCCAAATGTTGGAGAAGTTATGCTTATGGGGCATCTCCGCTCCAAAAGCATTGTGGTTCAAAGACAACGTGTAAGAGATTCACTACAAAGGATGGACCCAATTGGTGTCCTAGCCAGGAGAAGAACAGCTGTAGCTCGCCGAGTGTACTCTGTCCAATATCCAAATTTCATATGGCATATAGACGGAAATCATAAGTTGATTAGGTGGAAATTGGTTGTTCATGGTGCCATAGACGGCTACAGTAGGATGTTGATGTTTCTTCAATGCTCCAACAATAATCGTGCTGAAACTGTAAGAGACCTTTTTACTGCAGCTGTTGGACAGTATGGCAGACCACTGCACATCAGGACTGATCACGGAGGAGAGAACATTCAGATTTTGGGGGCGGCTTTGGCTCAGTGGTAGAGCGGTTGCCTGCCTATCGGAAGGTTGGTAGTTCGATCCCCGCCCCTGCAGTCATTGTCGAAGTGTCCTTGGGCAAGACACTGAACCCTGAGCTGCCCCCGGTGCTGCGCATCGGAGTGTGAATGTGTGTGAATGTTTATCTGATGAGCAGGTGGCACCTTGTACGGCAGCCCCGGCCACAGTGTATAAATGTGTGTGAATGGTAAATGTTTCCTGTAGATGTAAAAGCGCTTTGAGCAGTTGTTAAGACTGGAAAAGTGCTATATAAATACAGCACATTTACATTTACATGCATTCGAGCAGGGGGGAAGGCTCTGTCTTAACAGGAAGTTCTGTACACAACCAGAGGATTGAGCGTTTAAACCGAGACTTGAACAAAAACTGCAGCCAAGTTCATGCACCCATTTTCTATGAACTGGAATCCCTGGGTATCCTAGACATAGACAATGCAACAGACCTATTTTTTCTCCATTATGTCTTTCTAACCAAAATCAACCGCACTTTGGAGGAATACAAAGCTGGATTTAACAATCACTCAGTGTCATCTGAAGGAAATAGAACACCTGTTCAGCTTTTTACTCTGGACAATGATTTGCCTCACCTTCACAACCCAGAACTCTCAACAGCAGGGGTAGTTTTTTGTTCCTTACCTAACTCTCAAAGAGGATTTTCCCCATTGAATGACTTGGATTTGCCAGAACTGAATGAGACCATTAAACCTCTTCAAAAGGACAATAACAATGGCAAAACATTGTTTCAGAGAACACAACAGTTTATTTTTGATAAACTTGTGTGTGATCTTAGCATAACATGGACAATTGGGTAACATTATCCTTATTGTAGTTTCAGAAACCACATGGAAACCAGAACCCATAGCTCTATTAATCCTTTTATACCAGTATGTATAGCCAAACCATTGTCCTTAAACTATAATAAACTCAAGGGGCTTTATGTTGATAGTCTGGTTTCTTGTTCTGTCTTGTTTTGCCCAGCTTTACTTTTGCCTGTCTGATTGTCCTGCTGAATCCTAATGTGATTCACCTGTCTCACCTGTTCCCCGTTAACTCATTACCTCCTGTATTTAACCCGTGTTCTTTTTGTCTTGTGTCAGATCGTTTTGCCTCCCTGTGAGTTTGTCTAACTTTGTCGTCCCCCTGTGAGTTTGTCTGCCCTTGCCGTCGTCCTGCAAGTTGTCAGCCTCCCCGTCATCCTGTGAGTTTGCCAGTTTTGCCATCACCCTTTTTCCCTGTCTGTATTGTCTGCCAGTCGCTCGTGGTTCGTCTGCTTGCCAGCTCCCTGTCCTGTCTAAGTGTTCCTGGTTTTTCTCTGTTTCCCTTGGACCTTCTCCTCGCGAAGTCTCCCCTGTCTTCGTTCCCCGAGCATTTGGTGTTTTTGTGTTGCCTTCAGCTGCGTGGGCCTCCTTTGGAGTGTTTTTTGATTTTGAACTGTTATCAATAAACCACTATATACCTGCCTGCCTGCCTCCTCTCTGCATTTGGGTCCTGACCTCCCATCCCTACCCCGTAACATATGGGTTCTTTTACAAATTAACTGATTTAAGCAAATTAGTAAATTTACAGTAAAAATCTAAAATTAGGACATTACACTTATGCTCCAGTTGTGCTTGCAAAAAATAAGCCTTGTACTTTTAATGGTAGCTGTTAAATGTCTCGTTTAAATGAAGCTGAATAAAGATCCCTTCATTAGTGCTACTAGGAAGCTGTAGTTAAATTCATAATCATCAGCCATTGTTTTTGCGTTCACAAAAAGGTGAAGCTCATTAGCACAAGCGTGCGCAATGGGAAGATGTTTGTTTTCATCATGAATAAATATTAACTTAGGAGTTGGATGAAAACCAATGGCTGGGACTTTGCTGAGCCCTGTAGCAAATGCCAGGATGTGACCAGGGCTCAAAGTTTCCAGGAATGCGTCCTCATCTTTGTTAGAGTCCTGTCCCCATATGTGTCTCTCAGCTCTTTATCTAAAAGTAAAGGGAAACCACTGTTGACTTGGAGACTGGAAAATACTCAACAAATAATGATTAATTGAGTGACTAATCAATTACTGTATAGGTATTTTGGTGAAAAAGCAATTTTATTATGACAAGCAATTGGATAACTGTATTCTTGTTTGTGGTACATAACCCTTAGGCACAGCTTTATGAGTAAAGAATAAAATGAATCTGTAAATTTCCTGGATTGACTTATTGAGTAATATACTGAATAACAAATACATACTTACTTTCAACACATTGAAGAAACCCCCTAAATTTGACAACCATCAACTTCTCTTTAACCCTACTGTTGCTCCCCAGTAAAGAGTAGCTTGGTTTGAGAATACCAGCTACTAGGGGTGATCCGAGTATCCGGCTGAAACGAGTATCCGGTACGGATAAAGCACTTTTGCAGAGTACAAGTATTATACGAGTAATATGAGTCAATATTCGTGCTCGGATTGAATACAACTCCTCAACTGGCCGCGCAGCGTTCTGTGATAATCACAGCGCCCCCCCGCCTACAAACCCGCTCGGATCAATCTCGCACACACACACAGAACACGGAGAAATGCGCTCCCTCGGCCTCTCTCTGTCTCTCTCTCTCTCTCTCTCTGTGTCTCTCTCTCTCTCTCTCTCTCTCTCTCTCTCTCTATCCCGCTCCGTCAGTCAATCGGGTCTGCGGATCTGTTCCGTTAATGTTTAGGGTTTCTTCAGCTTCAGGTTTGTTTTTAACTTTGGTTTGTAGTACTTACATATTAACCAGTAGATTTCTGGTGAACGCATAGGCTACTTACTTACCTATGACAAGAAAAGTTGGAATTTTTAGTTGCTTATTTGGTAATATGAAACCAAAATTCTTTTTAATGCATTCCACCAAAATAAAAGTAACTGTACTGCTGTGGAATAGTCAAAAGCAAAGGCTTACTACAATAGTCTTCAGATCCGAACATTGCGCATTACCTTATTGAGGTTCTCCCTAAAATCAGGGTCACCCATATCATCAGGTGTCACGTGAGCTTGAAGGATGTCCCCAGACACACCCCGTTTCTCAATGTCAAGTATCCTTCCTTGGTAGGACTTGTCCTTCCAAGGAAGGATCCTTCATGAGAAGGTCAGAGTCCCCCTTAGCATTTGGAGCACCTGTACAATGGAACAGGCTATCAAGTAGGATGACCACCCGTCCCGCGTAGCGTGTGCGCGCACAGCGTTTGATGCCCAATTCACACGTCCCGCAAATTGAGACCTTGTCACGCATAATCAATGCTTGCTCCAAAAAAAAGTTGGTCGCTCTATATCTTCGAGCCCCAGGCAGCCTAACGAACATTACTTGACAGTTCAGCACGCTACTGTTGCCGCAGCCACACCCACGTAACACACCCCTCAGTTTTTCCTTGTTGTCATGACAGCGCACAAGCGTGCCATGACAGGGAACGAACTTTTCAAAGCGCGCTTTTCAATTTGAAAAATGGAGAAAGAGACTCGTTAACCGTCTGAGCAGTCTGAGGCACTGCCACCACAGCTGCCAACTCTCCCGCATTGGCCGTGAGACACACGCATTTGACTGGTTTCACACGCTCACACGCCACACCCCCAATTTCTCACGCTGAAGTGTCAACCCGGTCGGTCAAATTTCTGAAAGATGAGTTTATCTGTAGAAATACCTATTGAGCCACTCGTGATCGATTAGTTGTGCTTTCAGAGACTGTGAGGGGGTTCAAGAGCGCTCCGTGTCTGTGGAAGTTTCGAGTTGTTGCAAACTGAGAATTTTCTTTTCACAAGCCATCCCAGGTGCATTTCCCCGGCTTCAGGTATGTGCTCTGAGTATTAAAGACCCGTCCTTCGTATCCACTCGCTCTGTAAAGATAGAGGTGAGCAGCGCGGCCGGTGGACCCGCTCTGCTGTGGGCAGTGACGCGTTGCATCCGTGTTGTCCTCCGATAATGCGCAGCGTACAGCCACCTCTAAACTTGGTCAGAGACCAGAGACCCAAACTGGCCTCGGTGTCTGTCAGACGTTCTTCATGAGATCCACCTTATCAGCGAAGCAATGACATGCACAGCAGACTAAATTACAACTCTCCAAATCTCGGACAACAAAGATGGCGGGAGTTATATTTTGAATGTGCATAAAGTTGTAAACATGAGCATAAATCTGATGAAGCAGATCTGAGCTATAGGCTACTATACTATATATACAGTATATATACGATACTGCAATGTTGGGCCGCTATTATGCTTCTCTAACCTCGGTGCATCTCTAAATGTTACTGTAAATAATTCATTCAATGTTTTATAAAATGAAAAAATAGTCTTTATTTTCCCCAAAAAGTAAATATAGTAAGTGGGGCACAGAGGATGAGGGCCAAACATTACTGAGCCTTGGCACTGTTGTGGGTTGGGGTTTTTGTTTGGGGTTATTTTCCGGTTTGGCCTTCCCTGTGTTGTCGTCCCGGTTTTCTCCC
>NC_048416.1:6159166-6164786 GCF_013103735.1 Etheostoma cragini
GAAACTTGTACTCGGCAAAAGTGCTTTATCCGTACCGGATACTCGTTTCAGCCGAGTATTCGGCTCATCCCTAATAAACATACATTGACCTCCTCAAGCTTTTATTTTGTTACTTACGGTTACCTGCATTTCATTTGCATGTTAGCTAAATATTTAGTTTCACCCTAAACATTTAGATTTGACATTTAGATTTAGAATTAGATTTAACATTTAGATTGAGATTTAGATTTATCATTTAGATTTAGATTTAATATTTAGATTTAACATTTGGATTTAGATTTAGATTTAACATTTAGATTTAGATTTAATATTTAGATTTAACATTTGGATTTAGATTTAGATTTAACATTTAGATTTAGATTTAACATTTAGATTTAGATGCTATATGGGTCAGGGGCCTCGACGGACCAGACCCGGGCGGCAGAGGCTGGCTCTGGGGACGTGGAACGTCACCTCTCTGTGGGGGAAGGACCCGGAACTTGTGCGGGAGGTGGAGCGCTACCAGTTAGATCTGGTGGGGCTTACCTCTACGCACAGTTTCGGTTCTGGAAACGTACTCCTGGATAGGGGTTGGACTCTGTCCAACTCCAGAGTTGCCCAGGGTGTGAGGCGCCGGGCGGGTGTGGGGATACTCACAAGCCCCCGGCTGAGCGCCGCTGCGTTGGAGTTTACACCGGTTGACGAGAGGGTCGCCTCCCTACGCCTGCGGGTGATGGGGGGGGAAAACTCTGACTGTTGTTTGTGCATATGCACCAAACAGGAGTTTGGAGTACTCTGCCTTCTTGGAGACCTTGAATTGAGTCCTGTATGGGGCTCCAGTAGGGGACTCCATAGTTCTGCTGGGGGACTACAACGCACACATGGGCAATGATGGAGATACTTGGAGAGGCGTGATTGGGAGGAACGGCCTCCCTGATCTGAACCAGAGTGGTTGTCTGTTGTTGGACTTCTGTGCTAGTCATGGATTGTCCATAACAAACACCATGTTCGAACATAGGGATGCTCATAAGTATACGTGGTACCAGAGCACCCTAGGCCAAAGGTCAATGATCGATTTTATAATCGTTTCATCTGATCTGAGGCCTTATGTTTTTGACTCTTGGGGGAAGAGAGGCGCAGAGCTGTCAACTGATCACCATCTGGTGGTGAGTTGGGTCAGGGGATGGGGGAGGACTCTGGACAGACCTGGTAAGCCCAAACGCGTAGTGAGGGTAAATTGGGAACGTCTGGAGGAGGCCTTTGTCCGACGGACTTTCAACTCACACGTGTATCCCTGTGTAGGCTGGGGGCATTGAAACTGAGTGGACAATGTTCAAAGTTTCCATTGTTGAAGCTGCGGCGGGGAGCTGTGGTCTAAGGGTCTTAGGTGCCTCAAGGGGCGCTAACCCACGAACACCTTGGTTGATACTGATGGTCAGGGAAGCCGTCCGACTGAAGAAGTAGTCCTTCCGGGATATGTTATCCCGGAGGACTCCGGAGGCAGTTGCAAGGTACCGACGGGCCCGAAGGGCTGCAGCTTCTGCCGTGACAGAGGCAAAGCAGCGGGTGTGGGAGAAGTTTGGAATAGACATGGAGAAGGACTTCCGGTCGGCACCAAGGTGCTTCTGGAAAACTATTCGCCACCTCAGGAGGGGGAAGCGGGGACTCTTCCAAGCTGTATACAGTAAGGATGGGACGTTGTTGACCTCAACTGAGGAGGTTGTAGAGCGGTGGAAGGAGCACTTTGAGGAACTCCTAAATCCAGCTGACACGTCCTCTGCGTTTAAGGCAGAGCTGGAGGATGATGGGGGATTGTCGCCAATTTCCCTGGTGGAGGTTGCTGAGGTAGTCAAACAACTCCACAGCGGCAAAGCCCGAGGGATTGATGAGATCCTTCCAGAAATGCTGAAAACTCTGGGTGTGGAGGGGCTGTCTTGGTTGACACGCCTCTTTAACATTGCGTGGAAGTCTGGGACAGTGCCTAAGGAGTTGCAGACTGGGGTGGTGGTTCCCCTCTTCAAAAAGGGGGACCAGAGGGTGTGTGCCAATTACAGGGGTATCACACATCTCAGCCTCGCTGGTAAAGTCTACTCCAAGGTGCTGGAAAGGAGGGTTCGGCCGATAGTCGAACCTCGGATTGAAGAGGAACAATGCGGATTCCGTCCTGGCCGCGGAACAACGGACCAGATCTTTACTCTCGCAAGGATCCTGGAGGGAGGGAGTCTGGGAGTATGCCCAACCAGTCTACATGTTTTTTGTGGTTCTGGAGAAGGCGTATGCCCGGGTCCCCCGGGAGAAACTGTGGGAGGTGCTGCGGGAGTATGGGGTGAGGGGGTTCCTTCTTAGGGCCATCCAATCTCTGTATGACCAAAGCAAGAGCTGTGTCCGGGTTCTCGGCAGTAAGTCGGACTCGTTCCAGGTGAGCCTCCGCCAGGGCTGCGCTTTGTCACCAATCCTGTTTATAATATTTATGGACAGGATATCGAGGCGTAGTCGGGGCGGGGAGGGGTTGCAGTTATGTGGGCTCAGGATCTCATCACTGCTTTTTGCAGATGATGTGGTCCTGATGGCATCATCGGTGTGTGACCTTCGGCACTCACTGGATCGGTTCGCAGCTGAGTGTGGAGCAGCTGGGATGAGGATCAGCACCTCAAAATCTGAGGCCATGGTTCTCAGCAGGAAACCGATGGAGTGCTTTCTTCGGGCAGGGAGTGAGTCCTTACCCCAAGTGAAGGAGTTTAAGTACCTTGGGGTCTTGTTCGCGAGTGAGGGTACCATGGAGCTTGAGATTGGTCGGAGAATCGGAGCAGCTGGTGCGGTATTACATTCTGTTTATCGCACCGTTGTGACGAAAAGGGAGCTGAGCCAGAAGGCAAAGCTCTCGATCCACTGGGCAATTTTGGTTCCTACCCTCACCTATGGTCATGAAGGCTGGGTCATGACCGAAAGAACAAGATCCAGGGTACAAGCGTCCAAAATGGGTTTCCTCAGGAGGGTGGCTGGCGTCTCCCTTAGAGATAGGTTGAGAAGCACAGTCATCTGAAAGGAGCTCAGAGGAGAGCCGCTGCTCCTTCGCGTCGAAAGGAGCCAGTTGAGTGGGTTCGGGCATCTGGTAAGGATGCCTCCTGGGCGCCTCCCTAGTGAGGTGTTCCAGGCACGTCCAGCTGGAAGGAGGCCTCGGGGAAGACCCAGGACAAGGTGGAGAGATTATAGCTGGCCTGGGAACGCTCTGGATCCCCCAGTCGGAGCTGGTTGATGTGGTTCGGGAAAGGGAAGTTTGGGGTCCTCTACTGGAGCCGCTGCCCCCGCGATTGAAGATGGATGGATGGATGGATGGATTTAGATTTAGATTTAGATTTAGATTTAAGATTTAGATTTCTATTTAACATTTAGATTCAACATTTAGATTTAGATTTAGATTTGGATTTAACATTTAGATTTAAAATTTAGATGTAACATTTAGATTTAGATTTAACATTTAGATTTAGCATTTAGATTTAACATTAAACATTTAGGTGTAACATTTAATACTTGGATTTAACCATTTAAAATATCTCCAAGTTGACAAATATTGTTGTTAATGTGCAAGAAAGTGACCCTAAAAATTTCATACCAGTTTTTTAAACATTATTTAAAGCTAAATGTGACAGAATGTTGCTGTTATTTTCAGCGTGAGACGCTTTACAAAAGGCGCCCCATATGAGACGAAAAGGGAGCTGTGCCAGAAGGCAAAGCTCTCGATCTACCGGTCAGTGTTCCATCCTACTCTCACCAACCCAGTCTCACAAAAAACGTACACTGACTACATTGGTCCAATGTGCAATAACGTACAGGGGTCACAATAATGGCCCTTGAATTGTATGACTGTCACATTTTTTCTGCCTTTTCTTTTTCTACAGTTTCGCGTCCAAGTCACGTGACTTTCAAGATTCCGGCGGTGAGAACAAAAAACATGGCAGACATTTCTCTAATTTTTTGTGAAAGAATCAATATTTTGAGTTAGTTTCTGCATAAAAATGCGTTTTGATTACATTTCTGGCGAGAAATATATATTCTATTTTCATAATATTCACTCAGTGAATGTACATAATCACTCGCTTGCTCGTTGTTGCAAAGATTTTTCAAATATCCCCAGAATAATGTGAAACTGACACGTTGTGGTTGCTATGGACGCTGCGTTTTGATTACATTTCTAGCGAGACATTTATATTTTACTTTCATAAAATTTAGTGAATGTACATAATCACTAGCTTGCTCATTGCTTTTAAGTGCTTTTTCCAACATTGCCAGAATAATGTGATACTGACACGTTGTGGTTGCTGTGGACGCTGTTTCGCCTAGCATAGCTAGCTAGCGTTAGCTGTGACCCCAGACTCCACATAGGACTCTATTGCGATTTCGCTCCATCTGACGGATCAAACCCTCGACCACTACATGCGTTGTGTCTGAGGTGGATTTGCTGATCAACACATTATTCCGCGGCAGCGGGAGAAACTAATGTTGATAAAGTGACGAGTTTCGATCGGGTTTGTCCGCTCTATTTAATTTTGATAATCAACACAGATTCTCTGCACTCAACTTCCGTTGTGGTGCGATCTCATTGATGGGTTTTGACGCGTCAAGGCCCCACAAAGAAGAAGAAGAAGAAGAAGAAGAAGAAGAAAAAGAAGAAACGCAGGAAAAGCTAAACAAGGAGGAAAAGGAAACGTGGAGAAAATAACCAAGCTTAACAAATGAGTAAATTGACCCAGAAGATGCCATATTCTTGGTTTATGCGTTCCTGGATGAGAGCAAGGTTAATAACATTCACACATTAGAGCCAGTGAGAGAGTTATTCAATATTCTGCCAAAAAGTTTAATCTTTTCTATTTTTTAAATGTAGAAAGGATTTTCTATCTCTTTCAATACAGGGCCAATAGACAAGCATAAGACACCATTACACAACCAATAGACTGAATTTGTACAATGTAATATTATAACATTGGTTTTATAATGAGATGTTTGTGGTTGGCGATAACTTTGGGAAGTGGTGGTTTATTCTGTGGCTCAATTGTTTATTTAGGTGGATCAGCATGAACACACAAAAGAAGGTTCAAAAAATTCCCCAAAGCTGTGTGTTTGGCTTGATGAGGACAAAGATGGTCAACCTCTGCCAAAAAGATCGAGGCTGTGTCTCAAATCGCGCACTTCCGTTAGTGCACTAAGTGAAGTGCACTTTGTACACTACGTACTTACTTGCACAGTGCGTAAAATTTGACTGTTGAGTGTTGTCTCAAATCGCGCACTTCATTGATGTACTTACCGGAAATGACGATCACAGCTCAACCCTCCTCCTCCTTCTTCTTCTGTGAAATAGTGATTTCCACACAAACCGAGCATTCCCGCCACCTATTGTCGCCCGCAAAAAATACATTTCTGCTTTGTTCATGAAGATGAATTTGATTGTGTTTATTGCTTGTATCTGCCCTCTTTTTTTCGCGAGGATGAGAGGATTGCGACGCCGCCGCCGTATCATCCTTTTAACGGAAAACATGCCAGTATGTTGATGTTCATAGTTTACAATTATAATCATAATAACTATTTCCATTTTTTCTACTTGTTGTACTAATGTATTTGCTTTGAGTTGCTGTATGCAAGATAT
>NC_048416.1:6164886-6173171 GCF_013103735.1 Etheostoma cragini
GTATCCATTCAGGGCTGCATTGCGCTTCCCTGTGAAGCTGGAGGCGTTCACCGTCCTCCACTGAATGAGGGACCTTGTATCCTCATCTGTCCCTAACGATGACATAAATCAATGTTATCATCCATTAACTTACTGTAACATGACTGCTAACGCTTGCAGTTTGATGTAGCTATATGTAAAAGATCATACATTGAACGCTGAAATCGTCTACAGTGGGACGATAGTTTAACACAAACAACAATTTTCCAGAACACATGTAATGTTAGCTTATAAATAATTTGCCATGTATGCTTAAACTGTGCCGCTGTTATCTAGCTAAGAATACTTTGCTAGCACGTCAAATTACGGTACCAATAAAAGTTATAATTCGCGATGGAGAAAATCCTCAAGTGTAACATTAAACAAATATACATATACAGGTGGCTTATATGACATAAGTATAGCAATAACACTTCTTCAACTTACATTTGTATTGCTCCGTGGGTCTCTCTATCGTTTCTTCGGCCGCCATTATCAAAAGTTGTGCAACTGTTTTTTGCTCCGCCCCTTCCGCTACGTAGCCAAGATGGCGACCGTTGAGTGTGGAAAGTGTCCATCGATCTACACTCAACTGTCTGGACGTTTTGAGTGCACCATCCGGGTACTTTAAGTGCACTGCATTTGACGCACTTCAACAATGTGAACGCACTATGTACTCAAAGAGTTAGTATTTAGTACAGAAGTGCGCGATTTGAGACACAGCCCTAGAGTTGGGGAGAAACGAAAGCGAGATCAAGCCATTGGTTGGTTTTTAGTTTTTTTTTTCATCAATAGTTGCATTATTATTCATTGAGCAAGTTCTAAATGGATATTCATATTTCCACGGTCTGACAAGTGTAACACCCTCCTGTGCTCCGTATACCAGCACAAGTGCCATGACCATAGAAATTTTAGTTTTCACTTTTCATTTTCATACTCCCTCATTCAAGATGTCCGAGACCTCTTGGGAAGTGGTGCTGACCAACCTCTTCCCTCACACTGGAGGAACAGGCAAACTTCCTCTCTGGAGAATTGGACAGTGATGAGGCCCTTCAAGGTGAACAATATGTTGTCATCTGAGAAACCCAAGGAGGGGGTTTGCCATCACTGTGGACACAATGCTGCTGTAGTGATGTGTAGGGACTGTTTACCACAATCACTCTACTGCACAGCCTGTGACCTTTCCACACATGAGGCCCTGGTGCTTCATAACAGAGAATCCATGGTGGAGGGGTTTTTCAGACACCTGCCACCATCAACCTTTGTTCAGCAGCACGAGGGAGGGAAATTCTCCTATCATGAAAAAGGTAGTTTTTGAGTCTCAGGTTACACAGGCTGTTTACATTTTACACAAACCCTGGTTTACTCCAACTAACATGCTGGATGAATTTTTTGGGGGGATAGAAACAACACCCTCACTGTTGTGTTTTGGGTTTCATTCACTCTAATATGTAAATATGCAAATTATATTGTTTCAAAAGCCAACCAGGGTGTGTAACATTCATGTACAATTAAATTCTAGGCACAAATTACTTTTATACAGTAAATGTAACCTGCATGTATATATTTCTTTCAAGACCTGATGGGAGTCTTTTTGGCCAGTGATCCTGAGGTGTCCTTATTTGTTGATTACATCCATGGAACAACTGGACATGTAAGCACAATTTTATATGAATGCCTGCCTGTTTTTGTTTCTAAATTTAAACAGTATTTGGTTTATAAATCACGCACTACTGCATCAAATGCCATTACACCATGATTTACAACTTATTTTGTCAAATGTAACTGTGTAAATGTCTGTTTGTGCCCTCATCTGTTTAAGAATCCAGGGAAAGAAAAACCACATATTATGATTGTCAGCTCTCTGCCCCTAGGTTTTGTTTTACAGCTGATAACATTCATGTAAATATGTTACAGTTAAAATGGGGTGGATGCAATTAAGAAGGAGCTGGAACAACAATCGGGGAGGAGGTTGAACAGATTAATAGCTTCCTCTCCCGAGCAGCCATATGTTCCAAGTACATGTTGAAAGCCGGTAAGCCTTTTTCATGTATAGTTGTGTCCAAATTGAGAACACAAGCTAACATATTTTTTTGTTTGTTTTGAGTGTAGCGCTATTTTTTATTAGAGTCTTTGGTCTTCAAGTGGTTCTGTCAGAGCGTTGAGGTGTGATTGGGCTCGTTATCATGCTACGCTATGAATCCTTCTCCACATAGACCAAATCAGAAGGTGTAGCACCTCTTTACAATAGAGTGCTTCCTCGTGATCAGGTGGAGTCAAATCTCTGCAGGTGTCCAACTCCCTAGAAGACTAAGGCTGAATCCAAATCCTTCGTCTTACCCCTACCCCTTGGTCCTTACCCCTACCCCTTGGCCCTTACCCCTTCAGTTGGTCCGCTTTGCGGCTCTTCTCTCTTTCTGCTGAGCGAGATGAAAAACGGACGCAGAGTTTGCCTGTCTCACTTATTTCTCCTGTTTTCAGAAAGAACATATACGCTGTTCATGTGGTGCCAGTCAGTACCTGTAACAGTTTATTGGGGGCTCGTCCGGGATCACTCCCACCTTGTGGCCGGAAGCTGATCCAGTGATACTGCAACCTTGGACCAAAAGGGACCTGATGCAACCAGCGAACTGCAGCCAGTGAAAAAGATCACCAGACATCATCGATTCTGTCTACTGAGGAAGGGGATACCGGTAACGAATAAAGAATAATGACTGCGTGCAGTGCTGAAATCACCACTCATCAAGAACAGAGCGTGAACTGTGATCCTGGACTCTTGTGACCAAGTGCGAGGAATTGGGAAGCAGTTATGGCAGATGGTGAGAGGAAAAGGTTGGTGTGGGCCATCAAAAAGACCCTGTTCACTCTGCCGATGAACTGTTCCAGATTGCCGAGTCAGTGGGTGCGGGACCAGGTGGGGACGAGTCTCGCCTCAAGTCGACAGATGAGGAGGGTTGTTTTGAGTATATTTGCAGTTTCGTGTCCAGTGAGCCTTTACTGAAGGATTTTGGGATGGCACATTTATTAAACCTCAGGGATGTAATCGACACAGTCATTCAGGGTCAGGATTCACAAGCTACTGTAGCAATTGATGTATCAGTCAGTGGGGATGTAAGTCACGCTTATGAAGACGTTAACCAAACTGATGATAGTGATGCTACCGGTTTTGGGTTGGATAGTGCAACCCACGTGGCGCTCCCTACCGCTAATGACACACATGACACAGAGCTGCAGAAAATTCTTACTAATTATGAGGAGCTAAGAAAGAAAATTATGCCGCACAAACGCACACCCACTCCATCGTCTGCCCCTCAGTCATCTGTAAAGATAGGATCCACCTCACAGAGTAGTAATGTAGCAGGCATCAGGGGTTTAAGTGACAACTCAACACCACTGACCCATGACAAGTTGCTCTACTTAAAGGGGTTGTCTTACCTTCATTGCAGGGAACTGAAGATTCAGGGGGTCAGATTGGGGACTAGGGGGCAGATCTCAGCTATAACAGTGTCTGTCGGCAGATGGAAGACGGCTTAAAGGAGCAGTTCAGCAATGCAGAGGTTGTAAGAGCCGTCCTCAAAGTCATCAAGCCAGGAACCTTTAAAGACATGTTGATGAGTAAGGATGATTTGACTGTAGAGGAGCTAAAAGCCTTCCTCCATTCCCACCTGGGCGAGCAAAGTAACACCGAGCTGTTCCAGGAGCTCATGTGCACCAAACAAAAAGACAATGAGACACCCAAACAGTTACTATACAGAGTCATAGGACTTAAACAGAAGATCATGTTGGCCTCCAAACATACTGACACAGATGTCAAGTACAGTGTAAGCACAGTGCAGGACGTCTTTCTCCACACCGTGTATCAGGGCCTAGGTCATAAACATGATGATGTCCGCAGGGAGTTGAAACCATTGCTTGGGGACACCAAAGTATTGGATGAGACAATCCTGAAACAGATGAAGAAAATAATGTGTGATGAAAGTGAAAGGCAGCGAAGGCTAGGTTCTGCCACCCGCCAAAGACTAACAAATGTGCACAGTGCCCAGTCTGAAATCAACGCTGCACAGTGTCCGAGTGTAAAGGAGAAGGTGCCAAAAACAGATGTGATCCAGCAGTTAACGGAAAAACTTGAACAGCTTACAAGTATGGTGGAGTCCATGAGACAGTCAATGCAGACACAGGGGACAGGACAGTTCAGCCACAATGGGAAAGGCAGAGGAGACCGCAGGAGAGAGAAACCATATGGAAGTGTGTGGAGCAAGATCGGTCGACTGTCCTCACTGTTTCCACTGTGGTGAGGAAGGCCACCGGGCAGTGGGCTGCCTAAAGAGACCAACACATCAGGGAAACTGGAGCCGGTCCCTGCCGAGGGACAAACAGTGACCGGGTCTCAGCGATCGTCCCAACCTGACACTTGTCATACTGACCAACTTGGAAAAGAAAGACTGACAAAAGACGCAAACAAAAAAAAAAGACAGAAACAACCAAACAAGACAACCACTCCCTTCACTCATGATTTACCTCACAGCAAAAGGGAACGCCTAGCCAAACTCATTGGAAGGAGAGCTCTCACTCATTGTAACCTAAATGGATTAGCAGTCAGTGCTCTGCTAGACACTGGGGCTCAGGTAAGCATGATTGACAGAGACTGGAAGAGTAAATATTTACCTGACACTCCTGTTAGGCCACTCAGTGACATCATTGGTGATGAAGACGAGTTAAGGGTGTATGCAGTGAACGGTAACGTCCTCCCGTTTGATGGCTGGGTTACCCTTACAGTCAATTTGATGGGGAATGAGGACCTTAATCTGTCAATCACTGTGCCTTTTCTTGTCAGCAGTCTTGCCCTGGAGAGACCACTGCTGGGTTTCAACGTGCTGGAGGAGATGATACAAGAACAACCTGAAAAGCTGATTTCAACCTTTGTCGCCCTACTCTGTAATGCCCTGTGTATACCAGCAGAGAAGGCAGAGCTACTGGTGAGCTTCGCCCAAGCCAGCAGACCCTCTGTGCAGTGCGGGCGCTTACGGACAGGCAGACAGGACATTGTTATCCCAGCAGGTCGGTTAACCTGGGTCAAGTGCCAAGTCCCTCCCCATATGAGCACATCTGACACAGTCTTCCTATTTGAGCCTGATGACAACAATGTGCAGTTGACAGAACTGGACGTGGGTGAAGGTCTGTTGGAGGTACAAAATCCAAGAAAACCCTATGTAGCTGTATCGGTGGGTAACAACACCAAACATACAGTTACTCTACCAAGAAAAACAGCACTTGGCAGCATCCACTGTGTTGAAAAAGTGATCGCAACAGACTCACCCCAAGCACACAAACCCAAAGTGACTGTTAACAGTGCTGTATCTACATCTGTTGACCCCCGTTCATCATCATGGGAACCCCCCATCAACCTTAGTCACCTTGATGATGAACAGAAGGAAAAAGTCAACAAAATGCTGTGTGAAGAAGCCGGAGCTTTCGCACATGACAGTGATGATATTGGATGCATACCAGGCCTACAAATGTCGATCACCCTCACAGATGAAATCCCTGTACAAAAAGCGTACTCAGCAGTCCCGAAGCCCTGTTTAAAGAGGTAAAAGAATACGTGCAGGAGCTGCTGATGAGAGGCTGGATTGTTAAATCCAAGTCTCCGTATGCTGCCCCAGCTGTCTGTGTTAGAAAGAAAGATGGTAGCCTACGTCTTTGTATTGATTATTGCCTCCTGAACAAAAAGACTGTGCCTGATCAACATCTGCTGCCCAGAATACAAGACCTGACAGACACATTGGGGGGCTACACCTGGTTTAGCATCCTTGACCAGGGAAAAGCTTACCATCAGGGCTTCATCGCTGAGGGTTCACGCCACCTGACTGCCTTCATCACTCCGTGGGGCCTCTATGAATGGGTCCGTATCCCATTCGGACTCTCAAATGCCCCAGCAGCATTCCAGCGGGTCATGGAGGAGGTATTAGGCGCGCTCAGGGATGAATGCTGCATCCCATATCTGGATGACGTGCTCTGTTATGCAAGAACATTCGATGAACATGTGGAGGCCCTCCGCAAAGTTCTCCAGGCTCTTCAACGGCACGGAGTAAAACTGAGACCTGAGAAGTGTGAAATTTTCTGACAAGAAGTCAGGTACGTGGAGTGCCTTGTGTCAGCTGATGGTGTCAAGATAGACCCACAGGACCTTGAAGCAGTCAAAACCTTGACAAGCAAGACACCACAGACAGTTGGTGAGGTAAGGAAACTGACCGGCTTCCTGGGGTATTATCGGTCACACATCCAGGATTTTTCCAGGATCGCAAAGCCAATCTATGAGCTTCTCCAAACTAAGCCAGGGAAAGCCCAGATTCCAACACGTGGGAAAACCACCAAACGCCCACAGCTGCCTTCCCGAGAGCCCGTTGACTGGACCCCTCAACATCAGGAAGCCTTAGAGCAACTGGTCACTCTCCTTATTACCCCACCTGTTTTAGCATATCCTGATTTCAACTTACCTTTCACGCTGCATACGGACGCCTCAGACCAGGGCCTGGGGGCTGTCCTCTATCAGCGTCAGAATGGAAAGCTGAGAGTCATTGGCTATGGCTCGAGGACTTTGACACCAGCTGAGCGGAACTACCACCTGCACAGTGGAAAACTGGAGTTCCTCGCATTGAAATGGGCTGTGTGTGAAAAGTTCTGGACTACCTGTACTACGCTCCCCATTTCACTGTGTACACGGACAACAACCCCCTGACCTATATAGTGAGCACAGCAAAGCTCAACGCTGTTGGTCATCGGTGGGTGGGAGAACTTTCAGATTTCCGATTTGACATCAGGTACAGGCCTGGAAAGTCAAATGTGGATGCAGACACACTGTCTTGCCTCCCCTTGGACATGGAAAAATATGAAGAGGCTTGTACAGAGGAGCTCTTGAACGAGGCAGTGCGTGCTACATGGGATGGGAGTCAGGCAGCAGAACGGGAGGGTGTGGCCTGGGTGGCAGCACTTAACATGTGTTCCCCGGATCCTCCCCCGCAACCTCATGGTCACCCGCCAGCTATCAGCCATGATGATCTTGTTAAGTCTCAAAGAGAGGATCAAGCTATAGGCAAGATTATTGAGTTAAAGGAGTCAAATACAAAACTGACAGATGACATACGCCAAACCGTAAGTGAAGCCACCCGAAAGCTGCTGCATGAGTGGAGTAAGTTGCAACTTGAAGACGGCCTTCTTTACAGAAGGACGAACAAGCAAAAGCAGTTAGTCCTCCCTCTGAAACACAGACCAATAGCTCTGAAGTACCTACACAATGAGATGGGTCATGTAGGCACAGAAAGAGTGCTCCATCTTGCTCGGGAAAGATTTTACTGGCCCTTTATGGCTAAAGAAATTGAAGACTATGTCACCCGAAAATATCCCTGTATCAGGTCTAAGAAACCCACGACACACACTAGAGCTACTATGGGCAGCATCACATCGAACTTCCCGTTAGAGCTTGTGTGTATTGACTACTTGCATCTGGAAACCAGTTGTGGGGGATATGAATATATCCTAGTAGTGATTGATCATTTCACTAGATTTGCCCAGGCATACCCCACGAAGAACAAGAGCGGGAAAACAGCTGCTGAGTGCATTTTCAATGATTTCATACCCCGGTTTGGATATCCATCCAAACTACATCATGACCAGGGTCGTGAATTCGAGAACAAACTGTTCCAATCACTACAGCGGCTGCCAGGGGTTGGCCACTCGCGGACGTCGCCATACCACCCAAAAGGCAACCCGGCTGAGCGGTTGAACCTCACCATCCTCTTGATGTTAAGAACATTGACTGATAGTGAGAAACTGCGGTGGAAGGATCACCTACCGCATGTCATACACGCATACAATTCTACCAGGCATGAATCGACCGGCTACTCACCGTTTTCCTCCTCTATGGCCGTCACCCACATCTCCCAGTCGACTTGCTGTTTGGATTGGTTGGAGAAAGGGAACCATACTCACCAAGAGGATTTGCAGAGAAGTGGGCTAAAAGGATGTCTGAAGCCTACCGCATTGCCGGCGAGAATAGCAAAAAGTCCAGTGCAAGGGGAAAAGTGACATATGACAAGAAAGCAAGAGGAGTTGTACTGCAACGAGGGGACAGAGTTTGAGTCCGGATCCTCAGTGAACGTGGAGGGCCAGGAAAATTAAGGGCACACTGGGAGAAGACTACACTCACCGGCCACTTTATTAGGTACCCCATGCTAGTAACGGGTTGGACCCCCTTTTGCCTTCAGAAC
>NC_048416.1:6173271-6174337 GCF_013103735.1 Etheostoma cragini
TTTCAGAGAAATGAGGGAGAGGGATGATAGGAGAGAAAGGGAGGTGAGGGAGAGAGAGGAGAGAAGAGACAGGGAGGTAGGCATGAGGGAGGAGTGTTTTTTGTCTGTGCTCGAAAAAATTCTGAATAAATAAATAAGTATCTGATCTGTCATTACTGTTGTTGATTAGTGATTTGTTATGTTATATGTACAGTAGGTAGTAGGGATAAGCCAAATACTCGGCTGAAACGAGTATCCGGTACGGATAAAGCACTTTTGCCGAGTACAAGTTTCATACGAGTAATGCGAGTCAATATCCGTAATCGGATTCAATGAAAGTCTCCACTGACTGTGTCTCAGTTCTGTGATAGGCTAGTCACAGTGCTAGTCACAGCGCCTCTCCCTACACTATTCTGTGATTGGCTAGTCCCAGCGCCCCTCCCCTACACTATTCTGTGATTGGCTAGTCCCAGCGCCCCTCCCTACACACACGGATTCCTTCTGTTGCTGTGTGCAACTCCGCTCACACGCACTCAGAACACGGAGAAGTGAACAGCACTCCCCCTCAGGTCCGCGGGGCTTTCCCGTTAACATTTAGGGTTTCTTCAGCTTTGTTTTATACTTCAGTTTGACCTAGTACCTAGTCCCCAGGAGACTTCTAGTAACCGTGGTGTTGGTTCAGACATAGTGCTTGGTGGAATGCGACTCGGGTTGCATCTCTGCCGTCAAAGTTTTTTTTTTTTTTTAACTGCCTGCTAGCCCTGTCAGTGTCTGAAACTTTCTTGCTGTGTTTTATACAAAAAAATAAAAGGCAGTTGCGGTAAACATAAATAATATTACAAATGAAGATACACACACAAACACATTCCAACCCACCGCCCCCCTCTCTCTCTGTTTCTCTGTTTCTCTCTCTCTCTCTCTCTCTCTCTCTTACTCACTCACAGATACACACACTCACAATTGAGTGTGTGTGTCTGTGAGTGTGAAAAAAAAAGAACCAAAAATAAAGAAATGATCACACTGATCATAGAAAAATTAAAAGTTAAAAAATAAAGTTATATTATTGAGTATGAAAACTCTTGTTTTA
>NC_048416.1:6174720-6174931 GCF_013103735.1 Etheostoma cragini
TCCGGATACAGATAATTCATGTGGTAAACAGATACAGATACAGATACAGATAATGCTGTACTCGCTCATCCCTAGTAGGTAGGCAGCTGAATAGTATTAATGTCAACCACGGTACACAATCTACTTTCTCACGTGGGGAAATACTAACAGTGAAACTTAAATACACTACAGCAAATCCTTTATCACTACATTTATAGTAAATAATGAAAAC
>NC_048416.1:6175031-6179394 GCF_013103735.1 Etheostoma cragini
GGCTGCTTAGAAATTAAGTGTTAACGAGCAGTTGGACAGGTGTACCTAATAAAGTGGCCGGTGAGTGTATATACATAGTCGAACGTCAACTTGATGAGAACCCAGTGTACGTTGTCTGCCCTGAAACTGGAGACAAACAGAAAAGCAGGACCTTGCACCGCAATCTCCTGTTGTTGGTGAATGATTTACCTGTCAATGTCACTCCACCCGAAACCAGACCTATCCCTGAGAAGAAAACACACAACAGACAAAACCGAGAGAGAATTGCAGACACTCCAAGAAAAGCAGACAGTGATGACAGTGAAAATGATTCAGATGATGATTCTGGCTTGGGATACTGGTTAAGGAGACCGACCGAAAGGACAGAGAAAAGTCCTGTTACTTACCAGGAACAACTCACCATGTATCCAGAGATTAGGGGGCCAGGACCAGTACCTGCAAGGAGAGAAAGTCATGCTGTACCTGAACACTTAACAAATCCTACTGAGAAGAGACACAACGCTGATGAAAACCTGTTCTTGCTTGCTGGACCTGTGGAAGGAGAGGAAAACAATAGACACCAAGACCCTGACTCAGTAGCTCGACCTTTGACCCCTCCTGTAGAGCACACTCAGTCAGAGGTTAGAAGGTCCGCTCGTGAGAGAAGGCCACACCGTTTTCTCACATATGAGTCATTAGGTGAACCATCAGTCCAGTTACGTGCCGCGGTTAACTCAGTGACCGGATACACACCACCCTATATACCTGTCATGGAGGCACCTCATCACACTACACCTGCACACTCACTCTTCCCATACATTCCGCCTTTTTGTTTGCCATATTTACACCCACTCCTTTACTCCCAGACACCATACATGTCAGGTACTTACCAAGCACCAGCCACATACATTCCACCTACCATGCTTGTTTGATGAATAGAGATTTGAGAATCAAGGTTAGAGTTGAAAATGTTGAACGGTTTTGAGATAAAGGTTTTTGGAAATGTCAGGAGCCATTCTTTTCTGTCAGGGAGCGTGTGATGCCCACTAAAGTGTTATCACATTTGTGGTAGTTTCTGTAATTTTATAATTAATGTTTGAGTATTTGTTCAGGGGTAACCTACCTGTTTTCACCATCCTTGCACTAAAATATTTTATATAGATATCAGGAGTAATTGTGGGGTCGCCACCAGGGGGCAGTGTGACACTTATTGTGCTCCAGGGGGGTGTTTTACGTCAGTTGGTCCCCTTTGCGGCTCTTCTCTCTTTCTGCTGAGCGAGATGAAAAACGGACGCAGAGTTTGCCTGTCTCACTTATTTCTCCTGTTTCCAGAAAGAACATATAAGCTGTTTATGTGGTGCCAGTCAGTACCTGTAACATGTAGAACACTAAAAAAATATATATAACAGAAATTTACAAAAACTGAAAATGAATATTGTTGATATTAAATATTTTAAAATGTAGTGCAACTTTGTTATGATATATTTAAATATAAGGTAGATAAATGGCAAAAAAACTATAACTTCTCAACTAATTTCTCAAAGAGAGACAAGAACCGCTCCTTCATGGCCTCGTTCTTCGCCTCGCTCTCCTCGTGGCGCCTCTGTTCCCTGTTGGACTCCTCAGTCAGGAAATCCAGGATATGATTTCTCATCCTTTTCTTTCATGGCGAGGGACTTGGCAGTGGGGAACTGCTGGCTGCAGAGCTGCAGGATGGGGATGAGGGCTCCACAAGGAACAAAATAATAATGATTTACAATCCACAAATGAACAATTTGTTCTTACAATTTTAATTTTAATTTAATTTAATTTTAATTTTTTTATTAGTCCCCAATGGGGAAATTACTACACTACACTCTGTGTACACACTTTTGTTGTTGTTAGTACTCACACACAGGCCTGAAATACACACACACTTGCTCAGGACCTATACATGCACTATACATGGAGAGATGTCAGAGTGAGTGGGCTGCCAGCTGAACCAGCGCCCTGAGCGGTCGATGGGGGGGGGGTACAGTGCCTTGCTCAAGAGCACCTGGCAGTGCCCAGGAGGTGAACTGGCATCTCTCCAGCCACCAATCCACGCTCCCAACCTTTTGGTCCATACGGGGACTTGAACCAGTGACCCTCCGTTCCCCAACCTAACTCCCTACGGACTAAGCTAATACCACCCCAAATAATATAATAATAATAACAATAATTTGTTTATATACATATACACACATACACATATGAGAGAAAGACATCAATACAATAACAACATGTTAACATGCTGCTATTCGGAAATTCCAGAACACAAGATGTACTGCATTACATACCATGAGGATTGGCGTACGCTCATCCAAAAATGAGGCCGCCACCACCACATGAGGGTTGATCGAGGGCCTGGCAAACAACACCTCATGCATGTCCTCATAAAACTGCCATGTTGCAGCGGTCACTTACCTCCTTTCTGAGCCAGACCCTGTTTTAGGAGTTCTTAATTCCTGGAAGGACACACAACACACTGCAATGAAGCCTACAATAAAGTGACCAGATTTCTCAGACAAAATCTGGGGACAATCCAAAACAAGTAATGTTTTTATTTTTGTAAAACTTAAAACGGGGACACTAGACCTAGAGCTGTTCTTATTAGGGGCTGAGCCCCCCCCCCCCCCCCCCCCCCCCCCCCCCCCCCCCCCCCAGGTATGATCCTAAACCCACCCCTGCTGCTACTTATACTCCACTCCACTACACCTATAGAAAGTCCTAATGTTTCAAGATAAAAAATCCATCCTTATACTTCAAGATAAAAAGTCCTAATATTTCAAGATAGAAAGTCCTAATATTTCAAGATAGAAAGTCCTAATATTTCAAGATAGAAAGTCTTAATATTTCAAGATAGAAAGTCTCAATATTTCATAATGTTGTAATGTTTATTGAACTACATTTATCTGACAGCTTTTGCTTTACTGCTCAAGGCTTGTTTCTGCAACAGCTCATTGAGAATCAGATACAATAAAAACTATTGAGGACATATTTTCCTTTGACAATGATGCAGTATTAAACCAGATTGCTGCAATGTAGCCTAAGTTAATAGGATAATTGTCCAGCTTGTATTTACGTTCATAAAGTGCTTGTTATGCTGCTGACAGACTCAGATTAATATTCTAAGTGTCTGACAACATTACGGAAAGGATTTTTAAGGAGGTCGAACTTTCTGTTAAAGATTAAGATCCTTTTTAAAACATAAAAGTCCGCGAAATTCCGTTTGCTAAACCTACCAGACTCCATGTACATAATCAGTGATTTTAGCATCGTAAAACACGGCTAAAACATCTCTGAGCTCTGAGCAGCGCTGGCTCTGGCTGTCTGGAGCCTGCGGGTGGAGGGTGTGCGACTATCGGCTCCGTTTTGTCAGTTTTTTCTTTCTTTCATTCCAATTTCGGGTCCGTCAGTCACAGTAAAAACCGGGGACATTTCCGGGGACAGATCCAGCCGGGGACAGGTAGCCAAAATCGGGGACTGTCCCCGGAACCGGTGAACGTCTGGTCACCCTAGCCTACAACCATACAGTATGTAATCATTGCATTCTATTGTTTTGAGAGCGAAGATGTAGTCTTTTTTTCTTTAACTGGACACCACATACCTTTTATTTTTGCTTTATGTTTCCCCATTTTTTGGAAGCTTGTTGGCCTGTTACCTTTTCAAACAACCCAATTTTTTTTGTCAGTTTCCTGCGTCATAAACAACAAAATTTACATTTACAGGAATGAATAACAAATGATCACAATGCAGTAACAGTTCCAATCCAACAATAATGAGTTGCTACAACAAACGCATGACTCACTCCCATTGTTGCTTTGCGGCGTAGTCTGACCTCAGAAATAGATGTTCTTAGATAGATGAACTTCCTGGTTTCCTCTGGCATCCCTGTGTGATACAGCATGGTAAAATTTACAGAAAATCAACGGTATATATACTTTGCGTTTCCCCTTCCCTACATCAAAGAACATAGCTAGCTACTGGCTACGTTCCCCCCCTGTCGGTACACGATCCGTCCTGCCTACACGATCCGTTCTGCGCATGCGCAAGATGTTCACGCATGCGCAGATGATAATTGTGTTTTACCAGGCTTCACGACACTGCACGATCCGTCCTGCACATGCGCAAGATTTGTTGCAAAAATCCTTGATTATGCGGCACATTTTCTTTAAAAATTCAATAGAATATCTGGGATATTTATGCGATGAAATTGCGGGCACTTGGAACAACTGCGGTCTAATGAAAAAGGAATGTGTTTGTCTTGTTGTACAATTGGGTCACGTCATAACATTACCATGGCAACAGGGGAATGGCTGCCTAGTGTAAAGTAAACACAACATTTTTCAACTTACTGTTAAGA
>NC_048416.1:6179494-6191324 GCF_013103735.1 Etheostoma cragini
TTTATATATATATATATATATATATATATATATATATATATATATATTCTGTATATGCACCTCTGGTATTGACTGGTAGCGTCAGCGCTTAGCATTAGCGCAAGCTAGCAATTTAAAAAAAAGTTTCAATTAAGAACATGGTTGCAAGTATATATGTAAAGGACTGCATAGACCACAAAACAAGACTGTCGTAACTTTTAAATCAATTATTTAAGCCGAAAGTACTTTTACATTTATGTGTCTCTCTGGTCAACGCGGCAGCCATTGTTGAAAGTGTGTTTTCAAGTAAGGTCGCGTCCACACTTGGTTTCTAGGGGTATATACTAGGGATGAGCGAGTACAGCATTATCTGTATCTGTATCTGTATCTGTTTACCACATGAATTATCTGTATCCGGATCCGTTCTCGGACTGGGCGGGGCCTAAACAGGAAGTGGTCAGATTTAAACCGGAAGTGGGTCGGGCTCTCTTGAAATGTTATTTAAGCATGCAACTGATATGAGTTGATCAAAAATTGTTATATTTATTGCTGATTTGAAAACTATTTACATGACAGCATCAAGCTTCAGATCAATGGTCATGGTAACAAACATACTATATACAGAACGTTTTGCAACACTGAATACAACACATGCCGTTGCAATTATGAAGTAAAATGTAATGAACAAGAGTTTTCATACTCAATATATCTTTCTTTTTTTAACTTTTTATTTTTTTATGATCAGTGTGATCAGCTGTGATTATCACAGAACGCTGCACGGCCAGTTGAGGGGTTGTATTCAATCCGAGCCCGGATATTGACTCACATTACTCGTAAAATACTTGTACTCGGCAAAAGTGCTTTGTCCGTACCGGATACTCGTTTCAGCCAGATACTCGGATCACCCCTAGTATATACTCCTTGGTCTATCCACTAGGTGGTATATCCACCTAGGTATTCGGACACCACTAGGTCCCGTATGAACGCGCAAAAACTAGGGTAAGGGGTAGGGGTAAGATGAAGGATTTGGATTCAGCCTTACAGTACCAGATGTTATAAATGTTAATATTTCCCATATTTCCACTTCTGAGAAGGCGTTGGAACAATGATGCTTTTTTAGGGTTCTGTGCATAGTGCATGCTTCCTTTTGAAAACAACTCTCTGGTCAGCACTTTTACACTGATCAGGATTCTCTTTATGATAATTTAACTTCTGACACATTAATTAAGAGTATGATTCTTTCCAGTTTTATGTGACAATATTAGAGAATGATCAATGTAGTATCTGATCTTTGGTCCTCAGTGTGAACCTAAATTACTGCACAAACATTGTGGGTCAAGTCCGCACAGATATGCTGACTATCCAGGCAAGTGGCTGGAACAAGCGAAAGACAGAAAACCTTGACCGGATACTGGCCAAAAGATACATCAAGGTACCAACCAGGCAAATATATGTATAATAATTGTTGTCTTTAAATTGTGTCTTAGCATTTGTTAACACAGATATTTCATTTGGACAGACTGTACAAAGGATCACAGAGGCATCAAAGAACCTGGAGAAACTCACCACTGAGTTATCTCTACAGCAAGACACAGTTCAGCAGTGGGTGGCTGATGTTCAGCAGTGGTCCTCAGGTACTTTGAAAAAAATATGATGGCATATTTAAAGAATCATTTGGCTCTGCTCTTATACAGGGGATCTGAAAAGAGGCTGATTGTAAACTGAGATGGGCATTAATTCATTTGTTTGTTGTCGTTTAAAGGAGCAACAATCCAAAATGACCTGCAGAAGACCATCAAGGGCTTATATTTGGGCATCAAATAGCGAACATTTTTAGCTGTATCGTCAGTCTGGTGAGAGCAGGAAAGGCCACTAGGAATGTAGATATGTGAAAACATGAAATCACTACTGATTTATACATAGTAAATATAGCAAAGCCATTTATAAGAAAAGAAAAAAACATAATTAGAAGATGAAGTAGATTTGCTACAAGCCAGGGCAGCATACTATTTTTTTAATTGTTTTTTCAGAATTTTTCAAATGATATTGAAACTTGTGATTCGAAAATGATCACACAGCTTCTGTCCCAATAATCGTAACACATATTGTACATGCATATTGTGAAGCCTTATTTTGTATGGTGCTTTTGTGTAGTAATCGTGTGAGTGCACACTCACTTTGTGTTTCTCATTGTAGATGGGAATAAGCGAAGGCATCAACTGAGAAGAAAGATTGTTGTTGAGAAGAAAGCCTTGGAAGTTGCCATCAATGACCACAATGCTACTGTGGGGAAAGATGAAAAACTGCCTCCTCCCAATGAACTCCTGGCTGTGGACAACTACTCCTGGCCATGGGAATGTAAGTACTTCCTCTGAAATGCACTGAATACAAATTGTTTGATGCACACATCTTGGTGTACATATGGAATCTGGGATTCTAGCTCATCCTGTCAGGGTTCAGTTCTCTATAGTACTAGTACAACATGCAAAGTTTCTTCTGTCCCGATATGTTTCACATGTCATGGTGATATGGAGCAGAAAAAAAAATGTTTTTGACAAGGTAATGCTGCTGGCTAGACTGAAAGAAGAAAAAGGTATTGTGGTTCGTGAAGTCAAGCAGCACATGGAGTACATGAGGAATGTTGCTGGACTGATTAAAGAATTCACTGAAGACATCAATGGGAAATGTAAGGACAATAGTTAGTCTTTTTCTTCAATGTGCTTCTCTGGTAACCACTTGGCTCACTTTTTTAATTTTAATGTTATATTCTCAGTCATTACAGCCGGATTAATGGAGAAAGGACGTGAGGGACTACTCTGTGTGCTGAAGAGAAGATTGTGTGAAGTTGAAGCACAACTGGCCACAACACGCACAACATACAAAAGTATTCTTGGACTGCAAACATTTTCCTTAGATGACTTCTCGGAAGAGGAAGACTTAGAGAATTCTTCCTCAAGTGATGAGGAACTGGGAGAGTAGTTATTAGAGGGAGATGTGTATGGATCTAAGAATATGTGTTGAACCCAAACAGTGTTTAGAGCATGTACTGCAAATTCCTCTGAAATGTAAACCCCCTTATGTTAGTCCATTAGTCCCCCACCCTCTGCCCCAAAAGCAACAGAGTGCTATTATTATGTTCCACATGTTAGTATAGGAATTCTCTCTCCCTCTTCTTTTACCTTTTCTACCTGAAGAGATATACTGTAGTCTTTATTTTGAACAGGGCATAGTCACTTTGCTCTATTCAATTCAATTCAATTTTATTTATAGTATCAATTCATAACAAGAGTTATCTAAAGGCACTTTACAGATAGAGGAGGTCTAGACCACACTCCAGAATTTACAAGGACCCAACAGTTCTAGCAGTTCTAGAAAGAACTTTGTTAATTTCACCCAGTAAAGTGAACTCTTGTTTCAACTATAGTCGATGTCTCTGTTGTTTGATTTATTAATAGTTTTTAGTAGTCAATTTCCTGTTTTATCCCATTGTGTGAGTTGTTCCTTTCAGGTAAGTCTGTAGTAAGCATTAGGCCTATATTCTAAGGCTGGGGTCATCAACTATACTTTTTCAAGGGCCAGAATATTTCTCGGCAGACACTATCAGACGCTGTTGTAAAATTAAAATGAATATTGTATCCCAAGTAATATTTCATGAATCAATTTGCCTTTGAAATATATTATTTTAGCCATCAGTGTTGACAGGCTCATATTATCTGTAAAATAGCAAGCCACTAGGCTTCATATTCATAAGGCTGTAAACTGCTAACGTGGGGAAGGTGATTGTCGCTGGACGAGGCGGCCAATCACAGCAAACTGATTGACATCCAAACCGCTGGTGACATGAAGGCTGCTCTCCGTGGTGCTGCAAGCTTGAGCACCTATTGGGTGGCTTGTCCCCATAAGTATGAAACACTGAAGACATTGGTAATGCATGTGCTCATCATGTTTGAATCAACACACACCTATGAAGTTGTGACAAAAGGAACTAGGACTGCAGGTGCATAAGGCAAGCATAACAGCTGTCAAGCCCAATGTTAAAAAGGTTTTTGCAAATGTTTTGTTTTGTGTCTAAATCATATGACTTGCGAGCTTCCTGTCGGGAAAACAAAATAGCAGCCATGAAGTTGGAAATTAAACGTCTCTTGTTTTAAAGAAATTGATGTTTTATAATGCAGAACTAGGCCTACAGTAGATTTATGTAAAATACGTAAATTTTAAAAATCACACCTTGAATTATGAAAAATAATTGACCATTACTATGGAGATGAGGATAGTCTGCACGGGGACAGACCAAGGCACAGGGACAAGCACGGGGACAGGGATACGAACCGGGACAGAGACAGGGACAGGAACAGACACAGTGACGGGGACAAAGACAGAGACAGGGACGAACACCAGGCTAGGGAGACTAGGACTAAGGGGGGCTAGGACATGAGGAACTGGGGTTCCTGAGGGCCTGGGACTACTGCCAGGACCGGAGGAAGCCAGGGGACTGAGTCCCGGGGGACCCCCGGAACCAGGACCAGTGGGACCCCCGGAGGCAATGCCTAGAAAGGGCAGAGGCCCAGACACTGGCTGGGGGTCAGGGGCGCTGACCGTCGACCGAGCGCCACAAAGGTTGGCCGTCGGCCCGGGGGCAGGGCCACCGAACGCCAGCCGTGGGTCAGAAATGCTGGGCCTCTGGTCAGGGTCGGGTGGTCTGGTCAGCTGGTCTGGGTCAGGAGGGCCAGTGGGCCGGTCTCGGTCTGGGGGGCCAGTCGGCTGGTCAGGGTCTAGGGGTCCGGTCTGCCGGTCTGGGTTGGGGGGGCCGGTCGGCTGGTCTGGAGCTGGAGGGCCGGTCGGCCGGTCTGGGTATGGGGGGCCGGTTGGCCGGTCTGGGTCTGGGGGACCGGTCGACCGGTCTGGGTCTGGGGGACCGGTCGGCTGATCTGGATCTAGGTCCACCTCAACGGCAGGAGCTGGCGGCTGGGGGTCTGCCTCAAATAATTACCATGATCAGTGTGTAATAAAGCTAAGTCTAAGTCTAACTTTATGTCTTCACATAGATGTAACTGAAGGCAAATTTGTTATTTCAGAAGCATGTATCAAACTGGTAGCCCTTCATATGACTCAGTACCCATGAAGTAGCTCTCAGTTTCAAAAAGGATGGTGACCACCTGCGGTAGACAGTCCACCTTCGAAATGGAATGAGGCCCACGGGAGACAGTCCAAAGTGGATCGCGCACCTATTTAAATGTGACAGTGTCACAAAGTAACATCACGTTTTTACGAGTGGGCAACGTAGCTGCGAGATGTTGATCATTGACACCTAAATTACCCTGTCACAGAGGCACAGAGGTCAGCAGCTTGACAAGTGAGTTTGTGTCCCGGGTTGCCGCTGTCCCCGCCACCGCCATTCATACTGTGCATCCTCAAAGGTAGGTAATGAAACATGAATGAACACACTTACTGATATCAACGTATGCTAACGAAACCTGAATAATAAAGTTAGTTAGCGCTGTCTAAGCCATCATTTGTTAATTAATTATCACCATGAATTTATAGGGATGTGTCCAATGACATAGGGGTTTATCCAGCATTATATTAGCAACGATGTGTAACAATGTGTAATGTGCTAACAGTGGTCAGAATGAAAACTTTATTTATTCCAAATTCACACATAAATGCAGCATAATCAGGATATGAGATAAGAGCTACAGTAAGACGAGTGGTAAAATCATACACATAGAAATACAATACCTAGATGTATATAGAAATCATTACATGTTGTTTGTTTTATATTCTAGTTTTAAGATGCCACGAGGGTTAACGACTACAACTTGCGTGAGCTGCAAAGTAGCTATTGGTGTGGCCACCAAGACCTGCAAATATTGCCAGTCAGTACAGCCAAGAAAGCAAAGACAGGCAAAAAAAATTGAGAAATTTGAGGCCAGAAAGGAGACGTGGTTGAAAAACCAACAAAAAAACCAAACCACCTCTCATGTTGTTGATGAGGCATCCGTCTTGGTATGTGTTTAACTTCTGTATTTATTATTTACATAATTACCGCCCCCAATGTTTCAGGCACTTATAATTGCTTATATTTCTGTATATATTATAAAATATACATCTTTATTTTCATGTTGAAAAGTTAAATACATTGGGGTACGAGGCGGCCATAGTCTTTCTTGGAAAGAAAACTAAGGAACTGTGGGTCCTTCCCCCTTTAAATAGCTTACGCTACGACGCGGACACCATTCAAATAAGCACCTCTTCTCGCTTCGCCCCAGCAAGAAGGGTTGTCTGGTGAGACATCTCACTCATGCTACTCTGAGAACCGGGTTTACGCAAGTAACCTAAAGTTCTCATTCATAGCATTTGTTTCGATGTCTCACTATGGGATATAGAGACTCCCGTATTGCCAGACAAGCTTATGTCAGAAACCACCGGCACTCAGGTAGCAATGCTCCGCTCCAGCGATGGCCCAGTGCCTAGTATTGCACGTGCCACGCTCGGCGCAGAGACGTCCAGTCTATAAAACCGAACAAAAGTGAGAGGTGAAGACCAGCATGCTGCTGCACAAATGTCCTGGATTGAAACGCCTCTAAATAAGGCCCAGGAGGCAGCAAGGCCGCGAGTTGAGTGAGCACGCAGGCCCTGTGGGGCAAGCAAACCTTGACACCTGTAAGCCAGAGCAATGGATTCCACAACCCAATGAGACAGCCGTTGCTTAGTTACAGGCTTGCCCCTGTGGGGGCTAGCCCAGGACACAAATAGCTGGTCACTCCGCCGAAAACCTGCTGTCCTGTCCATGTAAAAGTGCAGAGCACGTACTGGACACAGCGCGTGCAACCGCCGTTCCTCTGAGGAAGAGAAAGGCGGGGAACAAAGCGCCAAAAGGTCAAAGGGAAAGCATGAGCCAACCACCTGGGGCACAAAGGCAGGATTAGGAACACCCTGACACACCGCGGGGCAACCTGAGTGCATGATGGATGCACAGAAAGCGCATGAATCTTGCCAACCCGTTTTGCAGACGCCAAGGCCAGCAGCAGCACTGTCTTCAAAGACAGATGCTTCAGGTCGACCTCCCCCAGTGGTTCAAAGGGGGGGCTAGCAAGCCCATCCAACACCACTGCCAGGTCCCATGGGGGAGCCAACGGCTTGGAAACAGCCGTCCTGCACCTTTCATAAAACGGCAAACCAAACCATGTTATCCAGCTGTTTTACCATCAAACCCCACATGACAAGCTGCAATGGCAGCTAGGTACACTTTTATGGTGGAGAAGGCCTTACGTTTGTCAATGAAGTCCTGCAAGAATGACAAAATTGCGCCAACAGGGCACTGAAAAGAGACATGTCCCTCCCTGAGACACCACTCCTCAAACACCCTCCACTTACAGTCATACAGTGATCTGGTGGAGGAAGCCCTGGCACTCTGAACAGTGTTAATCACGCTCTGTGGGAGACTGACTGTGCTTAAATTGCACCATTCACGGACCAAGCCCATAGCGCCAGACGCTCTGGGTGCGGGTGAAAGATTGTCCCCCCCGCCTGGGACAGCATGTCCCTGCGTAGTGGGAGTTGCCACGGCTGTCTGCAAAGGAGCAGATAAATCTCCGCCAGCCAGGGCATCGCTGGCCAGTGTGGAGCTATTAGAATCATCCTGCACTTATGCTCTCTCACCCTGGATAGAGTTGGGGGTATCAGAGCCAGAGGAGGGAAAGCGTACAGGAGAGCCGACGGCCACGCGTGCGCGAGCGCGTCCACGCCGAGAGGCGCGTCTGGATCGCGTATTGAGAATAACAGCGGACACTGCTTTCGATGCAAACAGGTCCACTTGGGCCCGGCCTCAGCGCGACCACACCTGCCCCACAATTGCTGGGTGCAGAGTCCAGTTGCCATACAGCGCCGCGCCCCTGGACAGCAAATCTGCACCGTGGTTCAGAGCCCCGGGGACATGTGTCGCAGAGACAGGAGGTGCCTGCTGCTCCACAGTAGCAGTCTGCATGCCTGCGTGTGTAACTTACGGGAACGCAAGCCACCCTGACGGTTTATATATGCTACCGTTGTCGTGTTGTCCGTTCTCACCAGAACATGGTGTTCGTTGAGAAGCGGCAGGAAATGCCTCAGGGCGAGAAAGACTGCCAGGAGCTCGAGGTAATTTATGTGACAGCGCCGGAGACTCTCGCTCCAAACGCCCCTCACAAAACGGCCCTCCTGTGTTCCCCCCTAACCCAAAAGGCTTGCGTCCGTGGTGACCACCTTCCGAGCCAGGACGGCACCTAAAGCCACCCCCTGCACCAAGAAAGTCGGATGCCTCCAGCGGCACAGCGCCATTCCGCACTCCACAGTAACCGTTACTTTCCGTGCGCCATGACGCACAGGATCCAGCCTGAGGGAGGCAACCCAACGCTGGAAATCCCTCATAAACAGGCGGCCCAGTGGGACCACCAGAATAGCCGCCGCCATCAGTCCCAATAACCTCAGACATATCCTGAAAGCAACGGACCTGCATAGTCGAAAATGCGCGAGACAAGCCCCGATAACCCCCACCCTCTCTGCCGACAGGCGGGCTGTGAAGGACACAGAGTCCAGAGATAGCCCCAGAAATATTATATTTTGCACTGGGGAAAGCACACTCTTCTCTGTGTTTATTATAAAACCCAGATTGGTCAGATGGTGACCAAGAGGGCAAACCTCTTGGTCAGGGGCAATTTCTTCCCCTCATAGCGTGATCTGGTGGGCTCCACTACGACCGCGGGCCAAGGGATGTTCAGCCTGGACGGAGCGCGTTTGCACACGTCCTGCATGTCCATGCTGGGAGCGGGGGAAGCTGGAACACTTCCGTCCTCATCTCCAAAGGCAGACACAGCATCAGGCTTGACAGCCTGGGCGGAGGGGATTAACATGTCGGACTCGTCCTCGTCATCCTCTGATATGAGAAGCTCGAGTATGTCCTCCGCGAGCGGGGCCGCCGCGTCCAGCTCCAGCTGTGAGCCCCAGCTGGGGCTGGCGCACGGTACGGTGTCCGCGCCAGACACCTCATTGCCGGCCGGCAAATTGGTGTTGGGCAGGTATGGGTCCTTCCCCGACAAGCTAGCTTGGCGCGCTAGCCGTCGGCGAAGGCTCTTCATGGTAAAGTAGGCACAATGCCTGCATGAACCGAGGCAACACGAGCAGACCTGGTGTGTGTCCCTGCTCGAAATGTTTTTACCACAATGGCAAAGTCAAGCCCCTGAGTCTTCGTGTCCTCTGGTGTGAGGAGCGGTAGAAGACATCTTCGTTAACAAGAGTGCTAAAAGCGAAGATACTGAGCAGTAGCTGGTGTGCTAACGCACAGAAATAGCCTTACCGGGTGACTTCTGAAGTAAAATCCAGTAATTACTGTAATATGTAGGTCTTTATAACTTTTAATAAAGGGAAATATAATGTTTAAAAATTCTGACAGGATGGGAGCGTAGTGCTCTTGTAGGGTTGTAAGTTACTATGAGCTCTTTAAGATAAGATGGTGCCTGACCATGAAGAGCTTTGTAGGTGAGAAGAAGGATTTTAAAATCTATTCTAGATTTTACAGGAAGCCAATGCAGAGAAGCTAAAAAAGGAGAGATGTGATCTCTTTTCCTGGTTCCTGTCAGAACACGAGCTGCAGCATTCTGGATCAGCTGAAGAGTCTTTATGGACTTTTTTGAGCAACCTGATAACAAAGTATTGCAGTAGTCCAGCCTAGAGGTAACAAATGCATGGACTATTTTTTCTGCATCATTTTTAGACAGGATATTCCTGATTTTTTCAATATTACGTAGGTAAAAGAAGGCAATCTCGAAATTTGCTTTATGTTGGAATTAAAGGACATGTCCTGATCAAAGATAACTCCAAGATTCCTCACAGTGGGGCTTGAGGCCAGGGTGATGCCATCCAGAGTAACTATCTCTTTGGATAATGCGTCACGGAGGTGCTTGGGTCCCAATGCAATAACTTCTGTTTTATCTGAGTTTAACATTAGAAAATTACACCATCCTGAATATCCTGAAGGCATATTTGAAGTTAAGCTAACTGATTAGTTTCATCCGGCTTGATTGATAGATATAATTGTCTATCATCTGCATATTAATGAAAGTTTATGGAGTGCTTTCTGATAATATTGCCTAAATTAAGCATATATAAAGTGAACAGGATTGGACCGAGCACAGATCCTTGTGGGACTCCATGACTAACTTTGGCGTGCACAGAGGATTCATCGTTAACATGAAAAAACTGAGATCGATCTGATAAATAAGACTTAAACCAGCTTAAAGCAGTCCCTTTAATGCCAATTAAATGTTCCAATCTCTGTAATAAGATATGATGGTCAATGGTATCAAAGGCAGAACTAAGATCTAATAACACAAGTACAGAGATAAGTCCTTTGTCTGATGCAATTAGGAGGTCATTAGTAGGGATGAGCGAGTACAGCATTATCTGTATCTGTATCTGTATCTGTTTACCACATGAATTATCTGTGTCCGGATCCGTACTCGGACTGGGCGGGGCCTAAACCGGAAGTGGTCAGATTTAAACCGGAAGTGGGTCAGGCTCTCTTGAAATTTGCGGGGCTTTAACCGGTATGTTATTTAAGCATGCAATTGATATGAGTTGATCAAAAATTTTTATATTTATTGCTGATTTGAAAACTATTTACATGACAGCATCAAGCTTCAGATCAATGGTGTTGTCATGGTAACAAACATACTATATACAGAACGTTTTGCAACACTGAATACAACACATGCTGTTGCAATTATTAAGTAAAATGTAATGAACAAAAGTTTTCATACTCAATATAACTTTCTTTTTCTAACTTTTTATTTTTTTATGATCAGTGTGATTTTTTTTTGGTTCTTTTTTTTTCACACCAGGTGTGTGTGTGTGTGTGTGTGTGTGTGTGTGTGTTTGTTTGTGTGTGTGTGCGTGTGTGAGAGAGAGAGAGAGGGGGCGGGGGGCAGCTGACAGCAAAAAAAAAAAAAAATCTCCAATGGCAGAGACCCGACGGGAGTTGCATTTAAACCGAGCAGCATGTCTTAAACCGAAGTTCACCAGAAATCTACTGGTTACTATGTAAGTACTACAAACCGAAGTTAAAAACAAACCTGAAGTTGAAGAAATCCTAAACGTTAACGGAACAGATCCGCAGACCTGATTGACTGCCTGCCTGACGGAGCGGGAGCGAGAGAGAGAGAGAGAGAGAGAGAGAGATAGAGAGAGCGAGAGCGAGAGAGAGAGAGAGAGAGAGAGGGAGAGAGAGGCCGAGGGAGCGCATTTCCCCAATGTTGTGTGTGTGAGAGATTGATCCGAACGTGTTTGTAGGCGGGGGGGGGCGCTGTGATTATAACAGAACGCTGCGCAGCCAGTTGAGGAGTTGTATTCAATCCGAGCACGGATATTGACTCATATTACTCGTAAAATACTTGTACTCGGCAAAAGTGCTTTATCTGTACCGGATACTCGTTTCAGCCGGATACTCGGATCACCCCTAGTCATTAGTAATTTTCACAAGTGCTGTCTCTGTACTATGATTAACTCTAAATGCTGCCTGAAAATCCTCAAATAAGCTGTTGTTATGCAGAACGTCACACAGCTGTTTGGCGACTGCTTTCTCAAGAGAGAGGACTCTCAAGATTTTCCACCGTGGTCAGAAAACACCGGCACAATCACTGTCACTCTCTCACTTCTCCCTTGCTCTATCATCCACACTCACACCCACACACACACACACACACCCCAACACATACCGGCTCGACCCACACACCAGCGCAAAAGAATACAGTGGTGTGAAAAAGTGTTTGCCCCCTTCCTCATTTCCTGTTCCTTTGCATGTTTGTCACACTTAAGTGTT
>NC_048416.1:6191424-6199494 GCF_013103735.1 Etheostoma cragini
CCCCAAGAGCGCAGCAACGACTCATCCAAGAGGTCACAAAAGACCCCACAACAATGTCCAAAGAACTGCAGGCCTCACCTGGCCAGTTAAGGTCAGCGTTCATGCCTCCACCATAAGGAAAAGACTGGGCAAAAATGGCCTGCATGGCAGAGTTCCAAGGAGAAAACCACTGCTGAGCAAAAAGAACATCAAAGCTCGTCTCAATTTCTCCACAATACATCTTGATGATCCCCAAGACTTTTGGGACAACATTCTGTGGACCGATGAGACAAAAGTGGAATTCTTTGGAAGGTGTGTGTCCAAGTATATCTGGCGTAGAAGGAACACTGCATTTCATAAAAAGAACATTATACCAACAGTAAAATATGGTGGTGGTAGTGTGATGGTTTGGGGCTGTTTTGCTGCTTCAGGACCTGGAAGACTTGCCGTGATAAAAGGAACTACGAATTCTGCTGTCTACCAAGAGATCCTGAAGTAGAATGTCCGACCATCTGTTCGTGTACTCAAGCTGAAACGAACTTGGGTTCTGCAGAAGGGCAATGATCCTAAACACACCGGCAAGTCCACCCCCGAATGGCTGAAGAAAAACAAAATGAAGACTTTGGAGTGGCCTAGCCAAAGTCCTGACCTGAAGCCTATTGAGATGTTGTGGTATGACCTTAAAAAGGCCGTCCATGCTCGAAAACCCTCTAATGTAACTGAATTAGGACAATTCTGCAAAGATGAGTGGGCCAAAATTCCTCCAGGACGCTGTAAAAGCCTCATTGCACGTTATCGCAAACGCTTGGTTGCAGTTGTTGCTGCTAAGGGTGGCCCAACCAGTTATTAGGTTTAGGGGGCAATCACTTTTTTTCACACAGGGCCATGATGGTTTGGATTTTTTTTCACCTTTAATAATAAACGCCTTCATTTACAAATTGCATTTTGTGTTTACTTGTGTTGTCCTTGACTATTGTTTAAATTGGTTTGATGTTCCAAAACACTTAAGTGTGACAAGCATGCAAAGGAACAGGAAATGAGGAAGGGGGCAAACACTTTTTCACACCACTGTAAACATCAGGCCACTTACGTTATTTGCACTACAAAGAGTGTATATATTTGTAATTTATTTTTACTATAGTGATTAACAAGCATTATTTAATTTTGCCCCATTTGTTGCCTGTTATATATCAAAAGTTCCAAAACATCTATGTGTTGTTTTTTATATTGATCCACCAGACATAATATCTACATACATGGCATTTGATTGGAGGCTAGTCTCACTTTGTCCCACGGCAACATTAAACGAGTTTAGATTTGTGTACAGTTTCTGTTAATAATGTATTGTATTAAGTGTCCATTTTAAGATAATATTCAGATTTCTCATGAATAATTTAACATGCACATTCAAAATTCAATCCATGTTGAACTTGCAAAAACTACAAATCTGATATTTCTCAACGGCAATCAGGCAAAGAGACAAATTTGGGGGTAGATAGCAAAAGTACTCACTTCCCGTACTCAAGTAGAAGTACAGATAATTGTGTTAAAAAAAACACTGGTAAAAGTAGAAGTACGGATTTAACTTCTTTACTCAAGTAAAAGTAACAAAGTACAGGCTTGGAAATTTACTTAAAGTATAAAAGTAAAAGTAGCCTTGCGAATGACAAAGCCACCTGGACCAGACAGGTGTTACTGGAGAGCATACTGAGAAACTGAGGGAAAAAAGGCTCTTTATATGCCATTACCTACATTTTAAATGGCTGTCTGCCAATAGGCCTAAAAAATATAGCTTATTAATTGTGACAGAGACTGGGACTCCAGTTTAATAAGATTCTGACCGAGTAGCAAGATATGAATTCAAGTGGGATTTTGTGAGCTGTCTGTGTATATTCCCATCCAATTAGATTCAATTTGGTATTGATGACGCAAAAATAATAACTAACTCCAGTGAAATTATTAGAAATTTAGTGAGGACTAGATTAAGACTGCATTTAAAGCTGATTCTGGTTTGCCCAGATTCTTTGGTCCAGGTGTGTCCGTTAAAACACGGATAGGTGGGTAGCACTGCTATGGCTGTTTGTGTGGTAATAAAAGAAATAAATAACATTTTAAAGGTTACCATACACAGTGCATTTGAATCATATTTGCTAGTGAATAATAACAATAAACCCACTATTAATTACATTATCTTAATGAGCAAGGACGTTCAACAATCGCATAAAATCAACAGTCAGGTGTAACCTAGGTAACAGGTGTAACCTAGGTAACATGTGAAGAACACAAACAAGCAACTTTTAAATGTGCCAGAACTATAGACCAATACAAGAACAGACTTAAATGAACTGACAACATAAGTTATACGATTTACAGTTCTCAAAGACGCTCACAATCTCAGCTGATTATCCTCCAGACAACTAGTTTCTTTTTCTTTTCTCTCACTTTTTTCTCTGTGTGCCATGCGCGCCCACTCGCAGTGTGAGGCCGTGCTGTTTGCTGAAATGCACTCACAGTTACACCTGATAGACGACGTTTAGTACAAAACTAAAGTAATGAGCCAATTTTGTAAAATGTAAGGAGTAGAAAGTACTGATATTCGTGTTAAAAAGGAGTAAAAGTAAAAAGTTGCCCAAAAAACAAAAAGTAAAGTAAAAATATCTGAAAAATCTACTTGAGTACTTCCCGTCTCTGATAAGGAGTGAACAGGCTCTCTGCAGACGGGCTCTATAATATACACTTTAATCCCATATTGTTCTGCTATACTGACAATGTTCCAACCAAACCTTCCTGACTTTGTTTGATATTACCAACAATCATGAAGAACTGAAATTGCTGGATTATTAATTACTTAGTATGTTAGAGACTGCTTCTGTTTTTTGTTTTGTTTTTCTACATCTTCTTTCGGTTAAATTATTTTAAGTAGTAATGTAGACTGTATATACTCAGGAAGCTAAATACATAGCTAACACACACACACACACACACACACACACACACATATATATATATATATATATATATATATATATATATATATATATATATGTACTGTATATATAGTAGGTGTTGAAGGAAATTAGTTAGGAGGACACACAACATTAAATAATACTTTGTACCTAATGAAGAAACATGCTGATGGCAACTGTGAATTCTGTTGTAGTCCAGAATCTATAGAGCATTTTATTCTACACTTTCTTAAATATGAGTAAGAAAAACAAAGATTAATCTCACAATTGCAAGGAACACAGTTAAGGTTAAACTTAGAGAACATTCTACAAAAATGCCCAGGTGAAATTTGTGTTAGGTATGTATTTAGCTTCCTTAGGAATACAGCACTACTAATTTAGTTTTTTTTTAGTTTTTGTTTGTTTTGATTTATTTTTGTTTTATTGTTGACTCATACTTGGAAAGGTTAGACTCCAGTACCACACCCCAGTCCAGTTGGTGGCAATAATGCACCATTAGTTGCGCACGCAAAGTGTATTGACAACTGCCATAAAACCGAAAGAAGAAGGAGAAAGAAAAACAGAAAAAAAAAAAAAAACAGAAGCAGTCTCTAACATACTGGGTTAGGTTGTTTGGAAGTATTAACAATCCAGCAATTTCAGTTCTTCATGGTTTTTAGGAATATCAAACAAAGTCAGGAGGGGTTGGTTCGAACATCGTCACTATAGCAGAACATATAACTGAAATTTAGTCCTTCTCTGGTTCTTAGTGCTTTGTGAACAATTGGTAGGAAAGCGTGCATATGCAAATGAACAAAGTTTTGCTTTATATAGCCAGGAATATATAAAAACGTCATTCTATGGATATGATAAAATATATACAGATAGATCAAAAGATCCACAAACTGGTCATTGTGGTATTGGGAGATATATTCCAGCATTTCATAAAAGTGATGGTTATAGGTTGAATAATTGAATAATAAACTGTAAACTCTATTGGGACAATGACAACTCTTATATGGATTGAAGAGGTTAAACCATTAAGAGCTGTAATCTGTACAGATCCAATGGCAGCTATTCAACCCTAGATATGTCACTTATCAAGGGAAGATTTGATTTTTGAAATTAAACATTTAATATTACATCTCAGCCGTGGCGTAAGCAGAAATAGCTTTGGTGCAAAAGTGAGTGGGCCATTTTCAAAAAGACAGCAAGAACAAACTACAATTTTACCTTCCAACAGACTACATTACAACGGCAATGGGATTACTGTCTACCACATGCTCAAACCAACAAAGCTCTAAAACGTTTGTAAACAACAATATAGACAAACGCCTCTTGGTTTTAAACTACAATATATTTGCAATGGCAGAACCAGCAGCATTGCCTCTTCACAGTACGGTTATAAAATTAACCATTTTATGGCACAAAGTGGCAAGTAAACATGAACCCAAACAGCAGAGAGTGTTTAGATCCTGCAGGACATAGACTAGCCAACATCAGACAGAAATCACACATCTAACATCCTTTGTACATTCATAATGTACAAAGGAAGCAACATTGTTGCTTCAGGACATGCCAGAACATGAGCAGCAAATGCGCTGCCAGCATTAAAAGAAAATCAAAGAATGAAATCTTCCGGCCAAGCATTGTTTGAATTATAAAAGATATAATGAAAAGTGTCCAGCAAGGCACCAACTCTTAGACAGTAGGCTTGTTCGAGATGAACTGCGCCTCGCCTGTAAAGTGGATGAGAGCAGGCGGCAGCAGCAGGGTGCGGGGACAAAAAGCTGAGGTAAAGTCTGACAGTTTTCAGCCGTTTCGGGGGTTCAAGGCAAGATGGCGGACTGAGCAGTCACGGTTTTCTGAGCTCTTCACAAGTAGTCCCAAAATATATAGTTAAAAGTTGTTGAATGTCCACTATGAAGTCTGGAAATGGATTCGAAACGTGTTATTAAACCTGCAACACTTACAATAGATCCCAAAGGAAAGAAGTCTTACACCTGCCAAGCAATCCATGGTAAAGAAGACCAAGTCTGTCTAAAGTCGTTGAGAGTGATTACATTTCTAACAAGATTATTTTGGAGGCAATACTTGCTCTGGAAAAGAGAGTGGAAGTGCAGCTCGCCGACTTAAGTGAGCGAACAAAACAAAGTAGTGCCATGATTGCTAGCTTAGCAAAGACAGTTCAGTTCAACTGGTACTGGTACTGACAGTATGTAAAAGGAAAGTGGAAGATTTGGAGAAAGAAAATGTCCAACTTTGCAAAGAGAACAATGAGCTTAAGGAGAGAGTCAAAGAACAAGAATGGATGAGGTGGTGCCTCCGTATCAAAGGTATGGAAGAAAAAAACAAAACAAAGATAACCGTATGCAGGTCACCCAAATCCTGGTCATGATTGCCCCAGATATGGGGTGAAAGCTGGAAGAAGCAGTGGACAGTGTCCACAGAGTTGGAAGAAAGATTGACAACAAGATTAGAAATATTATGGTTCTCTTTACTAAAAGATGGGTGGAGGAAGAAATCTGGCGGCGGACCAAAATCTCTCCGCTCTGCAAAGAGGAGGGCATCCGCTTGCCGAGGTGCTGACACAGGAGGATTTGGAAGAAAGACGGAGGCTGTGGCCTCTAATTGAACAAGCAAGGCGGTCCAGGTTTTCTTGCTTTCTTTCGGGGGCCACATGGATACATCGACGGACGACAACAGGTGAAGTTGATGGGACATGGTCTGTTTAAAGCAGTGGAAAGTTTTGGATGGAAGAAACTTTCCCTAAAGCCTACGGTTTCTCTCTTCATCTGAGTGGGTTAACAACTGTTATACTAATAGTTTTATTGTTGTTTTCTCCTTTTTGGTATTCATGGTTAATGAGAAAATCTGTTTTGAATGTTTGGGGCTTGAAAGACATTGTTAAAAGAAAAGCACTTTTTATGTTTTTTAAAGGGCAGAAATCTCACTGTTTGTTTTTACAAGAGACTCATTCTTCTGAAGCTGATGCAGCCTTTTGGTCTAATCAATGGGGAGACAAAATTTTATTTAGTCATGATTCTAACCATTCTGGACAGCTAATTTCAACAAGTTTTCTGGAGAAATATTTACTCATCGAGTCGACGGAAATGGATATTATTTGCCGGTGGTTATGGAGATGGAAGATGTATTCTTTATAAACCAATGTTTATGGGTATAATAATGATGGTCAAAACAAATTACTGATGGAAAATATCACAAATGTGATCTCATAGTTAAAAGTATTGCACCCTACTGATTACATCTTAGTAGGAGGTGACTGGAACATGTCTCCAGATGAATGAAAAGATAGACTGCCTCCTAGACTAAGGAAAGCAAAGCAGAATGACATCATTGCAAGTTTTATAACAGGCAACAATTTGAATGATGCATGGAGAATTCTGAATCCAGGGATTAAAACATTCTCACGGTTTAGGCCAAATGGAGAAAGTAAATCTAGGATTGATTATTGGCTGGTAAGTGATAACTTCATGGCATATGTTAAACAAACTCAAATTTCTAAAGCGCCACTATCTGATCATTGTTTCATATATCTAGTTTTGGAACCCAAACCTAAGGGCACCAGAAACAAAGGATATTGGAAGTTTAATTCTAAGAGGTTACAAAATGAGGAATATTGCATCAAGGTTAGGGAATTTTTAAGAGATGTGGAAAAAGATGTCTTAATTGAAGGTTATATTGGTAGGTGGGAATTTACAAAATATAAGATTACATTTACATTACAATACATTACAACCTATTTTTGCAAGGATCTAAATAGGACAAAAAGACAATATGAAAGTAATTTGTTGAGGGAAATTAACCAGTGTTGTAGTAATCTGGACCTAAATCATCAAGGTATCAAGACAAAAACAAATTAATGGAGTTACAAGCCCAGTTAGACAAGCTATATCTTGAAAGACCACAGGGGGCCTTTATAAGGTCAAGAGCCAAATGGATCGACATGTTTTAGTAGTTTGGGATAAATAGACAGCAGCTAAACTCAATTACAAGTTTATTGATAAATGGGATTGTGACATCCTTGATATGTCTGCTAATATCCAGACGGCCAGCTAAACACTTTCCCCACACCAAGACTCTGAAGATTTATTCTAGTTCCACAGGTTTATTGGAGTTCGAGAAAAGGTGAAACTGCAACAAAAAAGGCAGGGACAAATTAGCGCCATGCCATTCAACCTCGATTACACATGAATAAAGGTTTTACAAACATACAATCACTTTAAAAATGCAGAATACCTCTACACAATATCAAAAAACAAGTATACATACCGACAATGCTATTCCAGACACAAGATGTTGAGAGATGCGATTGGGAATGCATGAATCTAACACACTGAACAAATCGCTAAAAATGAACGTTGAGTTGTTGAGTGTTTACTTCCTAACTACGGGTCAAGACATAGGACATTTACAACAGCACGATCTCATGACCAAACAAGTAAAACATTAGGAATCCCCGTTGACAGTTAAAAGTAAAGCATATTTAACTTCTTAAACTTAACTTAATGACATTTCCCTACTCGTAACAACACAATCCCCGCCTGACGTGGTCACACGTCACCCCACAGTCCATGCACAGTCCGTTTACCGTGCCTCTGAAGGTAGAAGGAGAACTATTTCTTTAACTGGCCTGAGAAAGAGGCTAGTCCCATCTGGCTTGATGATCTTCACCTCAACCTGGCGCACTTTTCCATCTTTGCTAGAGAAGGCCTGTGTAATCAGTCCAAGAGGCCATTCATTCCTAGGTGCTTGGCTGTTCTTAAGGAGAACAATGCTTCCAGACTGAATGTTTGGCTGAGTGGACTGCCATTTCTTGCGGGCCTGCAGTGTTGGAAGGAATTGTTTCCTCCAGCGGTCCCAGAAGGTGTTAGACAGGTGCTGAACCTGCCGCCACTGGGACTTGAAGAGGTCTGCAACTCCAAACTCACCAGCAGGAGCAGGCACGATGTTTGTCTTTTGTGTGAGAAGAGCAGCAGGCGTGAGTATGAACGAGTCATCAGGGTCCATAGTCACTGGAAAGAGTGGCCTAGCGTTGATGATCGCCGCGACTTCTGCCATGAAAGTCACCAGCACTTCATGGGTGAGATTGTCTTTCAGCTGGAGGAACATAGCGTCCAGAATC
>NC_048416.1:6199594-6218603 GCF_013103735.1 Etheostoma cragini
ATTTGAATGATGAAGACGGCCTCCAACTTTGAGAAGCCCGTGTGTGTCAATGAACGGGTCCAGATTTCTGAGAGGGCTGGTTTTAGGCATCTTTTCCTGTTTTTGAATGCACTTTATCTCTTGGCTATAGACTTCCTGTTGAACTGCTTGGATAATCAAGATAGGTTCACTGGTTGCCTGGGTGACGCTGAACCTCTCCTTCACATGGAACACGTTGGGGCACGCATCAAAGAGAGTGGGCCGCCGCAGCTCTGTGATTTTCGTGTGGAACGTGCTAATTGTCAGTGGTCTGTGAACATTACCTAGGCACACATTTCCAACAATGACCCACCCCAGGTCTAACTTCTGTGCGTAAGGCAGGTTGTGAGGGCCATTCACCTGTTTGCGGACTTTATTCACTCTGATAATGTCCCGTCCTAAGAGAAGCACAATGGGGGCTTGCGGGTCAATGTCTGGGATGAGGTGAGCCACTGACCTTAGATGACCATGATGTAGAGCTACTTCGGGGGTTGGAATCGCCTCTCTGTTGTTCTGTATGTCGTTACATTCTATGAGGCTTGGCAACGGGATGCGAACCGTTCCATCCAGAGACTCCACTTCCTAGCCACTGGCCCTCCTGCCTGCTGAATGCTTCACTCCAGCACATGTCCTCAGTGTGTAAGGAGCGCTTGGACTTTGATCGTTGAACATGTCGAGGAACTGTGAGCGAACCAGCAACCTGTTGCTCTGCTCGTCCATGATTGCATACAGTTTCACAGCTTTTCCTCTGTGGCCAGCTGGGAACACTTTGATGAGGCATATTTTCGAGCAGGAGCGGTCTGTGAGTTCCCCTCCGCAGACTTTTGTGCATTTGTTGGTGACCTGAGACTGCAATGAAGCTGCATCCTCCTCCCCGCCGTGCTCAGAAGCAGGGCCAGCCTCCTGCTGCCAGGGTGCGGGTCCAGGGTGAAGCGCTTGAGGAGTGTTTTGCGCTCATCAATGGGCTTCTCCCTGAATGCTCGACACTTACGGAGAGGATGTGGCTTTTTATGCAACAGACACAGTTTGTCGTCGTCGTCGGATTTTGTTGGAGGCTCACCCGTGTCAGACGTGGCTCTGGGTGACACCTCTGTCTTGTGGACGGAGATTTTCCGTGGTCTGTTCGGCTTCCACACTGTCTTCTCTGTCCTGAGGGCCGTGTCTGTACTGCCGATGAGGCTGAAGCTTTTATCATTTGCAATGCGAGCCTGCTGGCTGACAAAAATCGACAAAGAAGCCGAAGGGAGGGTAGTTCACCTGGTTTTGACGCTTGTAGGCTGCACCAGCAATCACCCACTTGTCCTGGAGACGAGACGGGAGTTTCTGTACAATTGGGTTGACGCCTCTCGCCGTGTCAAGGAAAGCCAGTCCTGGTAAGTCTCCTTCAGCCTTGGCGGCCTGCAGTTCCATCAGTAGATCACTCAGCTTTGTCAGCTTAGGTCCATCTCGGTTTATTATTTTTGGAAAGCTGTCAATGCGTTTGAACAGAGCATTTTCTATTGCTTCAGCTGAGCCATATGTTAGCTCGAGCCTTTCCCATGCCATGGCCAGTCCTGCTTCTGGCCGATTGATGTGTATTGCTCTTATCTGCTCAATATGCTCTGCTGACTCCTTTCCGAGCCACTTTAGCAGAAGATCCATCTCCTCACTCTGTGTCAGGTTTAGGCCGCTGATGGCAGTCAAAAAAGAACGCCTCCATGCTCTGTAATTTTGGGGTTTGTCATTGAATTCAAGCAAGCCTGTAGCCACAAGCAAGCCTGTAGCCACAAGCTCGCGGCGGGCTAGATACCTGACAGAGTCATTTACGTGTGAGCTTTGCTTGTGTGTCACCATTTTCCCATGACTCAAATTCTGAATCATTTTCTTTTAGTTGATCAAGCACATACTGCTTTGCGCGTTGTGAGGCTTCTAAAGGAACAGAGTCTATGTTCCGGTTACAACTATGTCTCTCACTCTTTGCATCAGCAGCATCTTCAAGTGCCTCTGCTTCGGCAACGGCTGCTGCAACCTCTTTTTTATGTTTTAGCATTTAAATAGACACTTCCAACTTAGCTTGTTGTAGCCTCAGATTAGCTTCCTCTTCAGCAAAGCATAGGCGTCTCACTGAACACCATACTTGCGAGCGTGTCCTTAACGACGCGCTGTGTGGGTTCTCCAAGTGTTGCTGTACTTCCATGTGAACTCTCCTCTGTAGCCTGTAGCTCCGTGGTGCGCGCTGCTCCAGTAGCACTTGACTGTAGAGAACGGTCCGTTGAACGTGACGACGACATGTTGTCTAGCTTCCAACTTGCTCTGCTTTATCTTGTTTGCTTGATAGCCGTCGTTTCACTGTGCCATCCTTGATATGTCTGCCAATATCCTGACGGCCAGCTAAACACTTTCCCCACACCAAGACTCTGAAGATTTATTCTAGTTCCACAGGTTTATTGGAGTTCGAGAAAAGGCGAAACTGCAACATACAAAAAAGGCAGGGACAAATTAGCGCCATGCCATTCAACCTCGATTACACATGAATAAAGGTTTTACAAACATACAATCACTTTAAAAATGAAGAATACCTCTACACAATATCAAAAAACAAGTATACATACCGACGATGCTATTCCAGCACAAGATGTTGAGAGATGAGATTGGGTATGCATGAATCTAACACACTGAACAAATCGAGATGCGATTGGGTATGCATGAATCTAACACACTGAACAAATCGCTAAAAATGAACGTTGAGCTGTTGAGTGTTTACTTCCTAACTACAGTTCAAGACATAGGACATTTACAACAGCGTGATCTCGCATGAACATGACCAAATAGTAACACATTAGGAATCCCCGTTGACAGTTAAAAGTAAAGCATATTTAACTTCTTAAACTTAACTTAATGAAATTTCCCTACTCGTAACAACACAGGGATAGAAAGCAAAGATTTTAGAAGTATAGAAAAATAAGTTTTCTCTTTTTTCTCCAAATTGTACTAATTATTTGTTTGATAAAATCAAGAATGTTATCACATGCATTGATGATTCCTTTAAAGATATTTGCAAGTCAAAGCTGAGTATTGAGGAGTTGGATTTAGTTATTCTCAAGATGAAGTTGAACAAATCTCCAGGGACAGATGGGCTCACAACAAATTTCTATCAATTCATTTGGAATGATGTGAGAAATTAGCTATTTAAAGCTTTCCTGGAATGTATAGAGAAGAAAGAACTGATTTCTTCTATGAAACAAGGTCTTATCACTTTGATTCCTAAATCCCCTAAAGACAAGAGAATTTTAGATAATATAAGACCAATTACACTGTTGAATATTGATTTCAAGTTATTATCTGGACTTGTTGCTACTAGTACTGCTACTGAGACGCAATCAGGCTTTTTGAAAGTACAGTGACATGATTCAGGATGGTGGGTTTATTTATTCTTGGTCTTTTACAAAGCATTTGATTCAGTTGAACATCCCTTTATCTCTAAAACATTGCATCATTTTGGTTTTGGGGAAAATTTTAGAAACATAATTGGGATGCTATATAACGGCATTGATAGTTCTGTAGCTTTAGGGCATGGCAACTGTCCCCGATTTCAGATTAAGAAAGGAATTCGTCAGGGTTGCAGTAGCTCTCCACTTTTATTCACAATGGTAGCAGAAATGTTGTCCATTCTGATCCAGAATAGTTGCATCGAAGGGTTAGCTGTGAATGACAGACAAATTACCATTAGTCAATTGGCTGACAACACTTTATTTCTTAAAAATGAAAATCAAATTACAAATCATTGCCCGTTTTTCAAGAGCTTCAGGCTTACAATTGAATTTAAATAAATGTGAAATTTTATCATTACATAATTATCCCTTGCAACCTTTGTATAACATAAAAGTCAAGTCAAATTAAATACTTGGGGATTGTTATTTCCAAGGATAAAATAATTTCAGACAAAATTAATATATGGAACAATATAGACAAGTGTAAATTAATCTTAAATAGGTGGCTGCAGAGAGATATCACAATATTTGTGAGAGTCTTATTATCCAAAATGGACAGCTTATCCAGACTTGTTTTTCCCGGCCTTCTCTACAAATATGATCAAAGCCATAAACAAGGTCAACTTTAATTTCATGTGGAGGAAGAAATGTCAATACATAAGGAAAATTGACATCGTTAAAAATTATGAAGATGGAGGTGCGAATGCGATTGATTTTGATATAATGAATCGTGTCTTAAAATTGAAATGGTTAAAACATTTTATTAATAACAAGGAATCCTTTTGGATTTTGGACACTAAGTCTCCAATTTAATATTTTCCAAAATGGGTGGAACAGACTTTCTTCTGCGATATGACTTTGAATTCAGCTCACTACCAATCAAACTTTCCGCTTTCCATCAGCAGGTTCTTCTCTATTGGAAGTTGATCTATAAACATAATTTTAAACCTCATAATACCCCAGTTTGGAATAATAGATACATATTGGTAGGTAGAAAATCTGTGTACATGGAGGAATAGAATTCTAGAGGAATCTGGGCAATTGCTAATTTTATGGTAATGGGATCTTGTTACAGCACGAGGAGTTTTGTGAGAAATATCATCTCCAATGCAATGCCAAGTGGTATGATAGATGGTTGAAAGCTATACCAATGTCTCTAAAATCAATGGTGAGAGAAGACATTAGGTACTCCAGGTCTGAGGCAGCTCTGCTTAGAAGGAATTGCTTTCTGTGACCATAAATGTACCTAAATGTACATAAATGTAAGTTATCAGAAATATTCTATTAAAGGAATTCTATCCTAATCCGGTAAGAAGAAAATATATGTTTAAAGACTTTGGTGAGAGAGAAGTTAAAAAAATAAGGAAAAGTTATTTCTCATTTCCGCTTCTTCCGAAGGTGAAAGAGGTCAACTTTAAAACTCTTAAGACTAAGATTCAATTTTGATACAAATAACTGTGTTTTTTGTGAAAAGGAAATTGAGAATCTAGAACACGTTTTTTTTCAGTGTGAGTCGGTGCAACCCTTCTGGAAAGATCTGCAGAGCTGGTTACAGACCAGGGGAATCGTGGTGCCACCTCTGACAGTGATGGATATAAAGTTTGGTGTTTTTGTTGAAGATAAGAAGGTAGACTTTGTTCTCAACATTTTGATGCTTTTAGAAAAACATATTATACATAAATGCAGATATTTTAAGACCAAACCCTCCCTGATCCATTGGAAGAATAAGATAAACCTTTTGTATAGGTCACTGAAACGGGTTAAGGTTGGAAAAGCCCTTGATTTGGTGTATTTACTTTAAACTGTTGTGGTTTGGGGTTTTTGTTTGGGGTTATTTTCCCGTCTGGCCTTCCTTGTGTTTTTGTCCCAGTTTTCTCCCCGGTCTGGTGTCGTACGTTCTGTCTCATGTTTCCCTGTGTCTGTCTGTTCTGCTTTCTGCTTTATTTTGGTAGTCAGCTTCCTGTCTTGTCTAGTCTAGCTTTACTTTGTTTGTCTGATTGTCCTGCCCCGCCCTAATGTGATTCAGCTGACGTCTCACCTGTTCCTCATTACCTCATTACCTTTTGTATTTAACCCCAGTGTTTCCTTTGTCTCTGTCATTCTGGTTCGTCTACCTGTTGTTCCTCGTGCTACAGTTGTTCCTGTTACCGGCATTCCCTGTGAGTTTTCCCTGTTGTTTCGTCCTGTTGTCCCACCTGCCTCCTCGTCTCTGCAATTGGGTCCTCATTCCCGCCTCCCCCATAACAGAAACTTTTAATTTGAGATAGCCCCTTTTATTTATTTGTTTCTTTTGTCTTATTTTTATTTTCTTCTGAATTTAGATTTTCTATGTATGTGCTCCTATGTTCATTTGCTCGACCCAAAGCAAAAGTTTATTTTCTGAAATTGGTTTTGTTGTATTTCGTGTGTGTGTGTGTGTCCCCTTCCTCATTTCCTGTTCCTTGCATGTTTGTCACACTTAAGTGTTTCGGAACATCAAACCAATTTAAACAATAGTCAAGGACAACACAAGTAAAAACAAAATGCAATTTGTAAATGAAGGTGTTTATTATTAAAGGTGAAAAAAAAATCCAAACCATCATGGCCCTGTGTGAAAAAGTGATTGCCCCCTAAACCTTATAACTGGTTGGGCCACCCTTAGTAGCAACAACTGCAACCAAGCGTTTGCGATAACGTGCAATGAGGCTTTTACAGCGTCCTGGAGGAATTTTGGCCCACTCATCTTTGCAGAATTGTCCTAATTCAGTTACATTAGAGGGTTTTCGAGCATGGACGGCCTTTTTAAGGTCATACCACAACATCTCAATAGGCTTCAGGTCAGGACTTTGGCTAGGCCACTCCAAAGTCTTTATTTTGTTTTTCTTCAGCCATTCGGTGGTGTACTTGCTAGTGTGTTTAGGATCATTGTCCTGCTGCAGAACCCAAGTTCGTTTCAGCTTGAGTACACGAACAGATGGTCGGACATTCTCCTTCAGGATCTCTTGGTAGACAGCAGAATCGTAGTTCCTTTTATCACGGCAAGTCTTCCAGGTCCTGAAGCAGCAAAACAGCCCCAGACCATCACACTACCACCACCATATTTTACTGTTGGTATAATGTTCTTTTTATGAAATGCAGTGTTCCTTCTACGCCAGATAAACTTGGACACAACCCTTCCAAAGAGTTCCACTTTTGTCTCATCGGTCCACAGAATGTTGTCCCAAAAGTCTTGGGGATCATCAAGATGTGTTGTGGAGAAATTGAGACGAGCTTTGATGTTCTTTTTGCTCAGCAGTGGTTTTCTCCTTGGAACTCTGCCATGCAGGCCATTTTTGCCCAGTCTTTTCCTGATGGTGGAGGCATGAACGCTGACCTTAACTGGAGGAGACTACTAGAACTGTTGGGTCCTTGTAAATTCTGGAGTGTGGTCTATCTGTATAGTGTCTTGAGATAACGCTTGTTATGAATTGATACTATAAATAAAATTGAATTGAACTGAGGCAAGTGAGGCCTGCAGTTCTTTGGACATTGTTGTGGGGTCTTTTGTGACCTCTTGGATGACACGTTGCTGCGCTCTTGGGGTAATTCTGGGCAGCCAGCCACTCCTGGGAAGGTTCAACACTGTTCCATGTCTTCGCCATTTGTGGATAATGGCTCTCACTGTGGTTCGCTGGATTCCCAAAGCTTTGGAAATGGCTTTATAACCCTTTCCAGACTGATAGATCTCAATTACTTTCTTTCTCAATTGTTCCTGAATTTCTTTGGGTCTCGGCATGATGTGTAGCTTTTAAGGATCTTCTGGTGGACCTTACTGTGTCAAGCAGCTCCTAGTTAAGTGATGCCTTGATTGTGAACAGGTGTGGCAATAATCAGGCCTGGGTGTGGCTAGAGAAATTGAACTCAGGTGTGAACAACCACAGTTATAGTATGTTTTAACAAGGGGGGCAATCACTTTTTCACACACGGCCATGATGGTTTGGATTTTTTTTCACCTTTAATAATAAACACCTTCATTTACAAATTGCATGTTGTGTTGTCCTTGACTATTGTTTAAATTGGTTTGATGTTCCGAAACACTTAAGTGTGACAAACATGCAAAGGAACAGGAAATGAGGAAGTGGGAAAACACTTTTTCACACCAGTGTGTGTGTGTGTGTGTGTGTGTGGCCTGTTTCCAGCAACAGGAATTGACAAGTGTGATTCCGGTTTAATAAAATATAACCAGACCCACATGTCAGCTTTTATACAGTTTCTAGTTGTTTTAATTATGACAGCGTAGCTCTTAAAATGTTCTGTTGCTGATTTTAATTAACAGACTGTAGACGATCAGTGATCTGAACGGATTAAGTCTCACAGCCACACAACGTGTGTTCTGTACAGAATAAGTCTTTAACCCTCTGAGCCCGAGACACTCGCCGACGAGTAAAAAAGCACCTGATTTATAGTTTAATAACTTTTGAACCATACAAGTGATTGGCTTACTTCCGGTTGCGTTTAAATCCTGACGCTTCCGCGATTACGGTGGTCTTTTCTGTGTCTTTCTAGCCTCTACAGGGGATTTTCTATCCAGCCTGAAACTTCAGCCTCTTTGGGCTTTAAATCCACACTGTTATATCCAAGATTGATCAACTTTATGTCCATAATTCATCGCGTTTTGCCTGATTTGTGCTGCTGGCGCCTGTGCTCTCGTCTCTCTCTCTCTCTCTCTCTCTCCTGTTGGTTTTTTTTTTTTTCAGGAAGTACATGCCCATATATGGGAGATAAAGTCACCCCTCTTGTATGGAAAGCCAGAGGGGACTAAAAGGCCTATAGAGTCTATGAAAGGCCAAATTGTGCACTATTTAGACACATTTGCTTGTATAGCATTGTTGTGGGAGTAATATTAATAAATATGACATTATGTTATTATTGGCATAAGTAAATGTCATGGGTGCAAAACCGTCTTGACTTTCTTTGAAAAAATGCATGCCTTTTGTCAACTGTATAAGTTATAATGATTATTTCTTCACAGTGTGACTCCCAAGACATATGAGAAGAGTTTTAGAAAGGAAAATGGCTTATTAATTAATAATCTGTCTGTAATAATCTGGAAGATTCTTGTTCCGTTTTATTTATTTATCTTTAAGGCCCTACAACCATTTTTTAAATGCAAGTGACCTCACTGCAACCCAAATATTCGTTTGTCCTAAAAAATAATGATGTTCATATCTTGACTGTAGACCACAGGGTTGATGTTTTACAAGCTTTTTTATAAAATAAATCCAGACGGAAAATAAACTGTAAAAATGGCCTCAAGGCCCCCAGGGTTAAATCAGACAAATAGCAGTTAACCTCCATCCAATTCAAAAATAATAAAGTTTAAAACGTCATCATGTTGAGTTGATTGGTTCACAATCAACTGAGAAGGTCGACTCAAGATGGGGGCATGAGAAGACGTAGTTTGCGACACTAGCAAATAATGTGGGAATTACTGCGCGCATTATTAATGTAATTTCGTTTTGTTCCCTTAAAAAGTTAATATTTGTATTTGAAGAAGCAAATGAACATTTTTCCGGCCTGTATATTTTTTACGTCTGAAGGTGGAGCTATCAGTTTCTAGCTGTAAGCTAACGTTACCACATTCTAGCGATGGATAACTTGGATAAAGATGAACCGCCGCGACTGGAAGATATGGAGGTTGTAATTATTAAAGACAAAAGGAACATAAGCAAAATTCACTCGTCTGCTTGTCAGGTGGGACATGGTGAAGATTGCAATTCCTCTCCTGCTACACCTGTGAAACACCAACCTAAGAAGACAAGAGGTAACTGTAACATCACTTCAAGAGAGAAAACACATCCCGGCCATACCGACAAAGAACCGTCACTCTCTGAGCTGCAGAACACAATTATTACAGTTGTCATTAAGAAGTGTTGTGCCTAGATTCTTTCAGCAAGACGGGTTCAAGTCCGTAGGTTGGATAAAGTGTGTGTGTGACCGACCGACCGACGAGACAAGGCCTACTTCGTGGGAAATGAGGCGTTTATTAACGTAAAAGAGATTCAAATTGACCGACCTAGAATTTAAATAAGGGAACGGAGGTATGTGGCAATAATATAACCTACTCCTCTGTAAACTTGAATATTCTAGGTTAGACTCGGTCATGATTGAGTAGCATATGTTGTTCTGTTAAGGCAACAAATATTCAACATTTTTGCAGTGATTCCTGCGATTAACCAAAAACGTTTAAGTCTAGAGAGAGTAGTTATTTTTTTGTTTGTGTTCTCAAATGTCTGTTTCTGTTTTATCTGTCAATGCCAGGGGTATTAGGAATCAATTGAAGAGAAAATGTTTGTATTATTATATATTGCCAGAATAAAGGTGCCGATTTTTATTTTATCTAAGAAACTCATGCTTCAGAAGCAGAAGCGTCATTTTGGAGGAGTCAATGGGGAAAAGATATGGCTATTGGACCTAATTGATATCTGGCGACATAAACACCCAAACCAAAAAAAATATATACTTGAAAAATGAGGATAGATCTCAACAGTCCCGTATAGACTTCTGGTTGGTCTCATCAGTCTTGGAGAATAAGTTGGAGTCAGTGTTGATAGAACCCACAGTTTTTACAGATCATAAGGCTGTAACAATTAATATCAATATTGTAATGGCTAGACAGAACCTTAACAAAGATTACTGGAAATTAAACAAATTACTTTTACAAAACAAAGAATTTAAAAAAGAAATCCAAACAATAATTGATGGATATTGGACTCAAGCAAAATTACTCAATTTTGGAAATGGTTGGGAATTAATGAATTATGAAATCAGAAATTCTGCATTATCTTTTGGGAAACAAATTGCTAAAGCAAAGAGAGTCTCAAACAATTACGAAACTAATAAATTATCAGAGAAAATACGTTTATCCGAAGAATTAATTGAGCTTTTTTACAAATGGAACTGGACAAAATGTACGAGGAGAAGGCCAGGGGTGCCTTTATAAGGTCTAGGAGGAAGTGGCTTGAACAAGGTGAAAAATGCTCTAAATACTTTTTCAATTTGGAAAAGAGAAACTTTGAGTTGTCTACCCTGTGTAAACTTAAAATTAATTATATGCAAAGATGTTAAGGGTATTTCAAAATATGTCACTGATTTCTATAACAAGTTGTATGCAGCCAAATTTGAAAATGAAAGCGATATGGATAGGATTCTGGAAGATATGGGAAAGAACATGAAATGCATTGACAGTTTTAAATCAATTTGGGACCACGAAATTAGTTTAACAGAGGTACAAAAATGCATTGACTGTCTTAAAGAAAATAAAGCTCCTGGGAATGATGGTCTGATAAGTGAATTTTACAAAGTATTTATTAAGTCATTAGCACCTTTTCTAGTGGCTATGTTTGTAGAAGCCATAGAAAAAGGGTTAATTGCCTCCAACTCTTTGACAAGGTCTTATTAAATTGATTCGTAAAGCAATAAAAGATAAACTGAGAATTGGAAACCAATTAGTCTGTTAAATAATGATGCTAAGCTATTCACATTGGTCTTTCCTAAAAGGTTGAAATCAGGATTGGATGATATTATTGATGAAAAACAATTGCGATTTATGCCAGGAAGAAATAATTGTAATAACATACAATTAGTATTGGATATGATAGAACATGATGAATATGTATTGGACAATAGCTTTATTTTGTTTGTAGATTTTTACAAGGCATTTGATGCCTTTAGTCACCGATTTATGTTTAAAGTTATTGAGTGTCTTGGATTTGGTAACCAATTTTTGAAAGCTGTTAAAACGCTATATAAGGACTGCAACAGTTCAATTAAGTTAGCTCACGGTACTGTGGGAAAATATACTACAATATTGTGACTACTGTGGGAAATTGTACTTAGGAATTGTCATTATATTTAGATACTGTGAATAAACTTATGCATAAGTAAATGGAATGAAGCTCAGGTCAGATACTGAGTGAGGAGAGGAGCATGGGTGAAACTTGTCCTTTTGGTGTGTAAATAAGGGCAACATTCCTGTGTCGGGTGTAGAGCAATAAACCACATCTGGCAGGAAACCAACAGGAGAGGCATTCAAAACACACACACACACACACACACACACACACACACAGACACATTGAGTTAGCTGAGATAACATGCAATAGAAAAATAGAAGCATAGAAACATTGTTGCCATGACGATATGAACTGCCCAGTGACGCTTTGAACCAATAGGGCTCCCTTAAGGAAGAACCCTTATATACTGTGCGTGCTTTTGTTAGAGCGCCTTTTCTGGGAACCTCTGAGCTAGTCAAGTTTCCATTAGGACCGTGCATGCTTAACTGCCCGTAATGCATTTCTCTGTTTTATAATAAATAATTTTTATAAATAATCAAAGCTAGAGTGATTTCTTAGCTAATTGAGTCCCGACATTTGGGCACTCCAAGTGGGATTCGTAACAGTACTACTCCTAGATTTGATATTGGTTGCGGCATAAGACAAGGTTGTTCACTTAGCCCATTCTTAGTCCGCCTTGTTACACAAATTATGGCTGTAGTTTCCATGGTATACCATAACTTCCTTAGGAAGAAAATTTAAATTATCCCAACTAGGAGATGATACAACAATGTTTCTAGTTAATAGACCTGAAGTATCAAAAGCATTAGTTGTATTAAGGAATTCTCTGTGTCAGGTTTAACAATGAATTTGAGTAAATCTGTTTTACTAATACTTAAGGATTGTGACCTATCCGAAGAAGAGGGAATCCCTGTGAAGCATACGATTACATACCTGGGTGTTATCATTGATAAGAATGAAAAATGTTGCAATAACCTAAACTTCAGTCCTATAATTGAACAAATAGGGAAACATTTTAATACATGGTTGATGAGAGATCTGTCGTTGAATGGTAGTTTTGTTATCTAAAGCTGAAGGAATATCCAGGTCTGTCTATATATCATTATCATTGAATGCCCCTTCCGAAATATCCCAAAAATTTGATGAAATCTTATTCAGCTTTATTTGGAGGAACAGATGCCATTGTTTAAGAAAAGACATCCTGTGCAACATTAGAAGACATGGTGGTCTAGAAGTTTTAAGTTTTTAAACCTTAAATAATACTTTCAAGGTGAAATGGTTAACTTTCCCTAAACATGTATTTGGTTTAGTTGGTGGTCTCAAATTTCTGTTAACTTGTGATTATAAAATTGATTGATTTCCCGTGAAGTTATACAATTTTCATAAACAGGCTATGCTGGCCTGGAAATTAATTTACAAGCATAACTTTACACCAATTTATTACTAAATTTTGAATAACAAGGATATTCAAAACAAAAACAAATCTCTGTATTATGGAAGATGGGTTGAAAATGGTATTATCTTGGTAAAAAAACTACTTAATGCTGACAGGCAGTTAATAAAGTATAATGAGTTCCTCTCCAAATTCCAATTAGCAGTCACGCCGAGAGAATATGCAATAGTTGTTGTTGCTGTGCCGAGATGTGTACTGTAGCTTCATAGAGGGTCAGTAATGACAGGGATAAATCCACTCAGTAGTGGTATATTCCTTGGGGGAATTGACATTACCAAGAATAAATGTTCAAATAAACACATCAGGAATTGTATAGAAGAGGCAACTCTGCCCTCAGGAAGATTCTTTTGGGCTTCAATGTATGGAGAAATGGACTGGCAAAGATCTGGTTAATTGGAGACAAATTTTGTCTTAATAATAAAGTAAAAGAGGTTTCTTATAAAACTCTGCATAAAATATATCCAGCAACAGGGACACTAAAGAGATTCAAACTTGATATTGAATATTCTTGTACTATCTGTGAACTAGAAGAAGAACCAATCTGTCATTTGTTCTTTCATTGTATGTATAATAAAATATTTTGGATTGATGTTCAACATTTTTTCAGACGGAACACAGGGCAATCAAATCGATTTAAAGATAAAGATATTCTGATTTGCTTTGAAGTTTATTTTATTCAATTAATCTTGTTATTGGGAAAATTCCACATTCATAAGAGAAAATTCGCGGACTCCAAACCCTGTTTTGAACACTTCTTTCAAGAACTGCAACAACACAGCGACACTATAAGAGGCATTAGGAACTAGAAGGCAATTAAGACTGGAATTGTGTTTGATAAATCTTTTATGTATTGGTGATATATTTGACTTTGTTTCCACTAAACTTTTTTTAACTTTTATTTATTTTGATTTATATATCTATTTTTCTCTGTTTATGCACCTCCGGCTTTGACTTTGTAATTATACTAACTGGCTTTGTTACTGTTCTTTGTTAATAAAATAACATAAAAAATAAATAAATAATATTAATAATGTTGACAAATGGCAGTTAAAATTCCTCCACTTCAAAAAATAATAAAAAGTTCCTGTAAAACGTCATCACGTTGAAGTGATGGTGAACCAATCAACTGTTAAATAAGCTGAGAGGCCGGCGTTTCCCAGCATGCTCTGGGTCCGCCTGGCTCTTGCAGTCAGTGAAAAGCATAGGCTGTATGTATATTGATGGACAGAGCATTTGGTTCGGCAAAGTGCTGCAACTGCGGAAGTAACCTTAAACCTGCATTCTATCTGAATTCCTGCAGAGGGCGACACGCAGGGTTGCAAGAGGAGGTTGGTTTCTATAGAAGTCAATAGAGAAATTACCCACTTCTCACTTGATTTATTACCTCAGTAAACATCTTCATAATAGGTTTGTGGTCTCAATTGATAGTTTTAAGTATTCACAGAATGATGATAATTTTTTTAATCACGGTCTCTTTGATTTTAATATCCGCAAAAAAGCAGGGGGTGTTGTAGGGCGTGGTTATGATGTGATTGACAGTTCTCGGCCTGTCAGTCATGACAGAGTGTAAGCAAAGCTCCACTTTCCCATGAAGGAGCTGGGAGCCAGAGTGTTATATTGGCAGAGAATCTCTCCTTGCTTCTGCAGAGCATGTATTGATGCTGAATTCTTTGATGTAAATAAACCTTTTAATAATCAAGAAACAGTGTCAAGCGGATTCATGTCAACACATCATCCAGCATGGCTCAGACACCACACCAAGATTACTCTCCGGAACTGCAAAGAAAGAGAACACAAGTGCGGAAGGTCGTCAAACAACTAAAGGAAAAAAACATTAAAGCCAAGTGCATGTATCCGGCGCCACTGAAAATGACCATGGAGACGGGGGAACAGACCTACCCCACGCTCACAGAGGCTCTTCCAGTCCTGGCGAAGTACAACATACATCCAAAAGTCAACAAAAAAGCGCAGATGGAGGGCAAGATGTCCCGCTAGGTGGTCTCTGCTCCTGCGCTTTTAAATAGTTTAGATAAATAAAGTGCAGTGTCAGGTTATAAGATAAATACCAAGAAATCGGAAGTAATGATGATAGGTGGTGAATGGCCCCAGCAACTAGATGAATTGGTATCCTTTAGGAAATCCAAACAGGGATTTAGATATCTGGGTGTTATTCTGACACCAACACCAGCATAGCTTTATCCCTCCAATTACAACAAACTAATCAAAGAGATTAAACAGGAGATAAGTAGGTAGGATTTGCTACCTTTATCACTTTTTGGCCAAATAGAGTCATTGAGGATGAATATTCTACCCAGGCTTCTTTTCCTATTTCAATCTACCTAACTTAAAAATGTATTATTGGGTAGCCTAATTTAAAGCAATTGCTGCATGGGTGACCAAAGATGAAGAAAATGGGTGGCTGACAGCAGAATTCTGGATGAATTCTGGTGAACAGAATTCCTTGAAAGGGATACGAATATCTACTCTTCCATTTCTTAGTCAGCAGGCTCAGAAAAAAATAGGAATTAATAACATCTGGGTCAAGCACACACTGAAGGTGTGGAACAGTGCCCAGAAGCAATTAAAGGGGTCTGCAGCTCTTTCAAGGGCCATGCCCATTCTTGGAAACATTGAGTTTCTCCCATCAGTGACGGACTTTGCATACAGATGGTGGGCAAAATATGGGCTGGTTACTATAAATCAGTTGTTTGAGAATAATACATTGCGATCATTCTCACAACCTCAAGAAAAGTTTGACTTGCCCTCAAATTACTTGTACAGATATCTACAAATACGACACTACATCACAAATCACACAGATGGGGCTAGTCTTAAAAAAATCCAACTAGTGTTGAACGCTATTTTATACATATTTCTCAACAAGTGGTTTCAACAAAGCACTAAGTTTCACATATCTACCACAGTCTTATGAGAGACAAACCAGACAATACCTTCCACATTAAAAGTGAATGTGAATTGGAACTCAATACAATTATAGATGATGATACATGGGATGATATATGTAAACACCCCCAACACTTGCTGGAGAAACTGTGGTAGGGTGGGAGACCATACCCACATATTCTGGGACTGTCCGGTGATACAGACATACTGGAAAGACATTAAAGAGGAAGTGGACAAAATCTTCAAGATGGATTTCCCCTTGGACCCTTTGTTTTTTTTATTGGATATAATGCCTGAAGACTTGCTCTCTAAGGACCAAAGCTACATGCTACATATCTTGTTAATGACCGCAAGAAAAATTATTACTATTAATTGGATGAGGCCTGGCCCCCCTACAGTAGCCCAGTGGAAACACAAAATTAAACAGGTCCACACAATGGAAAATAGCCATTTTACAGCTGAAGGTACCTGTGTTTGTGAAAAGATGGACTCCTGTCATTCTAGGCCTTGATTTAAAATAATTTAAACATACTGATGTGTAATGGTGTATTTATCCTATATCTATGTAGTCAATATGGTTGTTGAACAAAGCTCAGCACAGGGTGACCCTTTTGTTGTTGTTTTTTATTTTTATTTTTTTAATTTGTTATTTTCATTGATTAGAAAGAAAAAAAAAAGTTGAATTGTACTGTATTGTGTTGCTAAAATTGCCTGTAATGTTCCATTTGGGCAATAACTTACTTTGCAATACTATATTGGGCACCACTTTACTTCAGTCTACCTTGTGCACATTGTCTATTGTTTGCCTGTTTTTCTTGTGTGTTTACTTGTTTGTTTGTTTTGCTTTCAGTGTAGAAAATGCTGCTGTAACAAGGGAATTTCCCCGCTGTGGGATGAATAAAGTATCATCTAATCTAATCTAATCTCTAGTTTTTGTTTTGCTGTTGTATTGTATTTTTTTGCTGTATTTTTTTTTTGTTTTTTTTATAATACTGGTTTAATGAAAAGAATATGTTTTTTTATCATTTTTTTTTGTTTTTGTTTTTTGTTTTGACTTAATTCAGGCCTGAACCATTAAGTCTAATGCCTAGACTCCACGAAGTTCATAGTATTACATACTCCTGTACAGTTGATGGCAGTATTTTCAAGAAGAAGAAGAAGAAGAAGAGATTTTGATTGGCTATGAGGTGACCAATAGAAAGCTGTGATCGGCAGTGTAAGCAGCGTTGCAGAATGTTTGGAAAACTTCTTATGTCGCTTTTTCTCGTTATTATTTTTTACCATGATCCTGCTGACGCACAGAAGAAAAAAGAGGTAACATGCCTTGCTTCAATAACATAAAGCAGAGAAAGTTCATGCACTTGGGATTAAAGCTATGCGACTGCTCCAAAGTTGTCCAACGTCCGTTTCAAGCTTAGAAGCTAAGCTAACAGCAACCTGAAATGAACGTTGACGTGTGGTTTTGTATAGCACTAGCTAGCCAAGTAAAGAAGTTTCAACCGATAACATTAATTAGATCTTCACTAATAGACACTAACTAGGTTTAATGCACATCATTTTCCGGGTTTTGACCACCTTATTTCGAAAACGAAGATATTCCAAATAAGCTCTTTACATGCCTAATTTAATGAAGGTGAATATTCCACCGTTTACATGTAATACGATTTTTTCCCTCAAAGTTTTCCAGCGGTGGCGGTTGTTTGAACGTGCAAACAATGCCTCCCTCTTTCATTCTCCAGCATGACCTGTATCAAATACAGAATATTGTCATATTCGGAATAATAGTTTTATATTGGTGTGCATGTAAACATACTCATTAATGACTAATCCTCAGTAGTGGTTGTAAACTTAGTGTTGGACAGGCTAATCACACACTCGTTTGAAATCCAGGAAGTGGGTTCAATTTTTATCTTGTTTTCCGGAAACATTCACCGTTCATTTAAAGCGTAGCTGTATGGTCTTTTTGTGAATGTACCCCAGTCAAACTTTAGTTTAAAAGCCTAATTAGGACGTAAGCGCCACTGATAAGATTTGCCGTATTTTCGTTTTCGGTCAAATGGCCTATTGAATGGGAGTGCAAAGATCTCATCAAAGTTGCTATTTCTAAGAATGTTCGGCACAATGTGAAACTTTGCTGGAAGTATGACCAGGGGCTCAACATAGGAGCTCGAGCAATGAGAACATTGTTTGTAAAGGACGGAAAAGACGGAGAGCATTGGTATGTTAAATGTAAATGGACTGTTCTTATAAAGCGCTTTTCTAGTCTGAACGACTGCTCAAAGCGCTGTTACATAGTACAGGAACCATTCACACACATGCATACACTGTGGCTGAGGCTGCTGTACCACCTGCTCATTAGATAAACTCTCACACACATTAGGCTCGTTCGAGATGAACTGCGCCTCGCCTGTAAAGTGGACGAGAGCAGGCGGCAGCAGCAGGGTGCGGGGATAAAACACTGCGGTAGAGTCGGACAGTCTCCAGCCGATTCCAGCCGCCTTCAGGCTTTACAGGAAGTGACAAAAACACTATGGTGCGAGTCCGATTTAATAAAATATAATCAGACCAACATATCAGCGGGTAAACATTCTCAAGTTGTTTTAATTACGACAGAGTAGCTCTTAAAATGTTGTACATGCAATCTGTTGCTGATTTTAATTAACAACCGACTGTAGATCAGTGATCTGAAAGGATTTATTCTCTCTAACTTCTAAACGTCCCTAACAGTCACACAACGTCAGTTCTGTACAGAATAAGTCTTTAAATCAGACAAATGGCAGTTAAAATTCCTCCACTTCAAAAAATAATAAAAAGTTCCTGTAAAACGTCATCACGTTGAGGTGATGGTGAACCAATCAACTGTTAAATAAGCTGAGAGGCTGGCGTTTCCTAGCATGCTCTGGGTCCGCCTGGCTCTTGCAGTTGGTGAAAAGCAACTGCGCCGCCTGTGTCTCAGAATTGCGGCCGACGTCAGAGCAAGTCGGGATCAAGTCGGACACAAATCTAACCGACATGCAATGGGAGCCAATCACCGGTGATTGATTTCACGCAGACCTGGCTCATCTCAAACGTGCCTACTTATGGCGGTTTTCCACTGCGTGGTATCTACTCGACACGCCTCGGCTCTACTCGCTTTTTGGGTTTTCCATTACGAAAAAAAGTCCCTGGGACCTGCTACAGGTACTTTTTTTAGTACTACCTCAGTCGAGGTTCCAAGAGAGCCGAGGCGAGCCGAAAAGGTGACGTGGAAACCTGCAGACTGCTGGTTGGTTGGAGAGAATCGTCACTTGTGAATGCGTTTTTAGCAAACAAGAGTGCGGAGTGTGTTTCCAGAACAAACGGGACATTTA
>NC_048416.1:6218703-6226421 GCF_013103735.1 Etheostoma cragini
ATGCTCTGAAACACAAACAGTACACAGCAAACATATTTTGGTGTGTAATCATGGTTGCTAAAGTTCATGTACTTTATAGCGTATAGTAAATACTGACTGCGACGCTGAACACATGCAAATGTTAGCTAACGTTACAGAAAACTTAACTTACCCTTTTGTGTCGGCGAACAACAGTCATGTCGACGTCTGAACTCCGTCAGAATTCCCAAATTCCTGTTTTTTTTAGAGGTGATTTTTGTTGCTTCCTTCAGCTTCTTTTGAAACAAAACATTTCTTCTGGCTGTGGCGAGTAGCCGACGTGCTGTTGTGAGCCGCGCTGAAAATTACGTCATCACGCGTTGCTATAGTGACCAGCCACGCTGAGGCTTTACTCAATCTGCATTGGAAATGGAAGCATAATGGGCCGAGGCGAGCAGAGGCGGGCCAAGGCGAGCTGTTACCAGCAGTGGAAAAACGCCATTACAGACCGATGGCGCATCAGTGTAAAGTGTCTTGCACAAGAGAGATGCGTGAGCGACAGAGACAGTGGAAGAGCAGGGGAAGGAAATGCAGCTGAAGAAAGTTAAATAAAAATCGTTAGTTTAATATGTCAACGAAATATAAGCAAATTCCATGTCATATCCGCGTATAGGAGAATTGTGTTTTCACGTGTAGATTCTGACATTCAATTTTTTTTCCGGCCGTGCGACTGAAATGGAAAAATTGAAAAGTTAGCTGCCCTGCTTGTTCCTGTTCTCAGGTGCTTCTTTACATTACCATATTTGGCATTGTTATGTGTATGCATGGATGTTTTTGTTGTTGAGAGTAACTGACAAAGCGCCCATATTATGAGTTGGGAGTGACAGAATGGAGAAAAGTTTTCTCTTCTGTCTTTGGGTCTACACTAGCAGCTGCTTTTTTTGTGTCTTGTGTCCTAGACTCTGCTGTCAGAGAAGTTGACTCAGATGATGGAGTGGGCTTCCAAGCGTTCAGTTATCAGGATGAACGCAGATAAGTTTCGTCGCTTTGTCAAGGCTCCTCCCAGAAACTACTCTGTTGTCGTCATGTTTACGGCACTGCAGCCACAGAGACAGTGTGGGGTCTGCAGGTAAGAAGCAGAAGGAATAGGCACTGCTGTTTAGGGTTGGGTACCGGTCACATTTTTATCAGTACCGATACTGGTACCTGAAATTTGGTTCCGGTTTAAGGTGCCTATTTTCGTATGGAGCTAGAACAGTGACAGTAACCTGCGGTATGGAAAATAAGATTTGGCATTGAAACAACAAATATTTGCACTGAAAAATGTTGAACTTGTATGTAAAACACAAACCTCAAAAAGTAATAATCTCACAACCCTATTATATTATTTTACTTTGACATTTGTTTGCATGATGATTTTTGATTATGTTTTTCAGTGTTAATCTAAATTTTTTCTTGATGTCTGTGCTTTTTCAGTGACAGTTTTTTTACGCCACAGTGTATTTTTACAATGTTACTCGTTTTCAGTTTCATCTTTCTGTCATTGTTTTGGCGCAGGGAGGAGGGGACTTAGGGCATGGACAAAGAGGGCGTGGTTTATGGGTAATTAATGGAGGTTTTCCACTGCGTGGTATCTACTAGACTCTACTCGCCTCTTTTGGTTTTACCTTGCAAAAAAAAGTCCCTGGGACCTGCTACCAGGTACTTTTTTTTAGTACTACCTCAGTCAAGGTTCTACGCGAGCTGAGGTGATCCCAAAAGGTGACGTGAAAACCTGCAGACTGCTGGTTAGTTGGATGAGTGCGTTTTACATAGGCTACTGGCGAGACACTTCACTTCCACAGCAATCCGCACGATGTGTTAAAACCACATATCTGCAATGTCTTCCTCAATTTCACCTGGAACCTCCAAATCTCAAGTAAGTCTGCTTTAACTCTGCCATTTATTTCACATTGAAGTAGGCTGATTTAGTGTTCACTTTTAACATAGGCCTAAGCTGTGCTGTTTTGGCAGAGGTTAAAACTGTTCACTTAATACATCCATGGTTAGCACATGTCAACTAACTTGTGGCTAAATGTAGCTAAGTCTCCCGCCGGGAATGTCAATCTATTTTCTATAATCTAGTATTTATAACAGTAATTCCTGTCCATTAGGACTCCTAAGGCCAGTGTTATTTCTGGTGCACAAGGCTTGACTCGCTTGGCTCTTGTTGGCTCCATCCAACAGAGTATTTCTGTATTAACAGAACAAGCTCTGCTCTCTCTACCTGCCGCTAACACTAGCACGGAACCTTAACGCCCCTCCCCCATAACTCTCCTCCAATCATAAGTAATAGCTGCTGAGTGACAGGTTTTGAGGCAAATCATACACTCACTCACAGGCAGAATGCGTTCACTGACATCTCTTAAAACTGGGAAAACTCAATTACTGACTTTGTCAGTGAACACGTTCTGCCTGTTAGTGTGTGATTTGCCTAGAAACCTGTCAGTCAGCAGCTATACTTGTGATTGGAGGAGAGTTATTATGGGGGACGGGCGTTAAGGTTCCAGCAGATAAAGAAAGCGGAGCTCGTTCTCTTAATACATCCCCGGAGCTAATGAGAGACGCAAGCGAGTCAAGCCTTGTGCACCACCAATAACGCTGTGCGTAGGCTCCCTAAGAGACAGAAATTACTGTTATAAATACTAGATTATAGAAAATAGATTGACATCCCCGGCGAGAGACTTAGCTACATTTAGCCACAAGTTAGCTGTAGTGTGCTAACAATGGATGTATTAAGAGAACAGTGCTAACTTCTGTCAAAACAGCACAGGTTAGGCCTACATTAAAAGTTAACATTAAATCAGCCTGCTACTATGTGAAACAAATGGCAGAGATAAACAGACTTACTTGAGATTTGGAGGTCAACCAGTGACATTTGTAAAAATCTTGAGAGCGTTAAAAAAAAAAACTCTAGAAAAAATGTAGATTGACATGGAAAAACCTGTCATAATGCAAACAAATGTCAAAGCGAAATAATATAATAGGATTGTGAGATTATTACTTTTGATGTTTGTGTTATTACAAAATAATTATTTCAGTTGTAAAAATAATTCCAAACCTATTTATACTATTGACATTTTGTTCTATATTTAGACCATTTTACACTTAAAATAAAATAAACCAAAATAAAATCCCTCCCTCTCTACTCACAAACCTGTTTTTACAACCTATTAAATTGAATAATTATTCTTTTCCTACTGTCACTTTTATTCTTGTATTTGCATATTATTCTTTTTTAGCCTGTTTTATTTTCATCATGACCCATTTTTTTAATTAAATGGTCTTTTAATGTTTTTTTTAAGGCACTTTGAATTGCCTTGTTGCTGAAATGTGCAGCGGAAAAAAAGTTGCAGAGCGTACATGTGTGTGTCGGAGCTCCGCTCTCTGTCAGTACGCAGAGAGGACAGATAAGCTTACACTTACATGCTCTCAGGTACTGATAATTTGGTACTGTTTGATTAAAAGTGAATCAGTCCTCGGTAGTACCAACATAATTCATTCAGTAGTCCTAGCCAAAAAAGTACAGAGTGCGGTACCCAATCCTACTTCTGTTACTTTAATTCTTATCTATGAATTTAAATGCAATCTTTCATTTCAGACAAGCTGATGAGGAGTTTCAGGTGCTGGCTAACTCCTGGCGTTATTCCTCTGCCTTTACTAACAAAGTCTTCTTTGCATCTGTTGATTTTGATGAAGGATCTGATGTCTTTCAGATGGTAAGACAACTTCTTGTCCCCCAACACGTGATATGGATGGTTATGCCTTTTGTTTTCCAGTAGTCTGCCATTCATTCATTAACACAAAAAAGTACATCATTAAGGACTGAGCGTCTTATCAGACATTGACATGTTTATTTATTTTTCTCACTTTAACCTCTCTACAACTGTCTTATTGGTTCATTGTGTGTCTGTGTGTAAAATGAATGAAATAAATATATTTTTCCCAGGGGATTAATAAAGTAATTATTCTTAATATGGAACGTCACTGCTACACATGTTTTGACTGTATTTGTGTGTTTGCGTTGCAGCTTAGTATGAATTCTGCTCCGACATTTCTTCACTTCCCACCCAAAGGAAAACCGCACAGGTCTGATACCTACGAGCTGCAGGTTAGAGGCTTTGCAGCAGAGCAGCTGGCTAGATGGGTTGCAGACAGAACTGATGTACAGGTAATTGCAGAACGTACCTTAACTAATCTATCATTGTGTTGTAATAAACCAATAAACCTGAAGTACAGATTCAAGATTGCTAACTAGCAGGAAGGGAGCCTGTGAGATATGATAGAAGTCATGTTTGTCTTTTTTTCAGATCCGTGTAATTCGTCCTCCAAACTATGCAGGGCCACTCCTGCTGGGCTTCCTCCTGGCTGTTATTGGAGGACTGGCATATCTGCGAAGACACAATTTGGAGTTTCTCTTTAACAAGAATGTCTGGGCCTTCTCTGCACTGGTAACGACTGCCAAAACACACACACGCACACATACACACACACACTCACTTACATTTATTGGTCTCTCTGGGCGATGCGCCAGCCGTTGTTGCTTGTAGTACAATAGCCCTTGTTTACAAGTAAGCTCACGTCCTTACTTGGTTTTAAGGGGTAAACACCCATTCGTCTTAGCCCTAGCCCTTAATCAAAAAGAGTATTGGGACAGTACTAGGTCTCGGGTGAATGCGCAAAACCTAGGGTAAGGGGTAGGGATATGATAGAGAAATGAGATTTGGCCTAAACCTCCTAAGCCTCAGCCACAGTGGATGAATGTGTGTGAATGGTTCCTGTATTATGTAAAAATCTAAGACTATAGAAGTGCTATATAAGAGAATTTACATTTAATCATTCAGCAGGAGTCTCTAGCGTCCTACATTTTTGCACTGAAATGCTTAACATTCAAGCATACATTTGCAAACAAAGTTTTTCTAGACAAAATGGATTGTGCCATCTACCAACATGTGATCAATATTGGACAAGTTGTAATAGTGCCTATGTGCCAGGTGAGCGACAAGCTAAATTAAGAAAACTACACTATCAACACATTGCTTTGATGATGCAGATGCAAATTGCCTTTTTATTTGACCTCTGGCACCGCTGCGAGACATTTTTATTTTTACAGGTTATGAAACTGTCTCAGTTTATTACTGATAGAAAGCTGTCCTGCTACACCCTGGTACACTCTGCGATGCCCTGCAGTGTCCTGCTGAACCCTGCTGCATCCCGCTACGTCCACCTGTGCTCTGCTATGCCATACTACTCCCTGTAACGTTCTGCAGTGCCCTGCTTTGGCATGAGTTACTGGTCGTTACTATTACAATATCTTTATTGTGACTATAATTGCCACTGTGCATCACACCATCAGACCAAGAGCCTGGGTCTGTTCGAGGTTTCTTGCTAAAAAGGAGTTTTTCGTTGCCATTGCTTTCTCTTGGGGGAATTACTAGAATTGTTGGGTCTTAGTAAATTATAGAGTGTGGTCTAGACCTACTCTATCTGTAAAGTGTCTTGAGATAACTAAGTATATTGTATTTGGAAGCAAGTATTAGGTATTTGCTTGAGCCAGGAAGAAGAGCTCTGCAGCGAACAGATGTGCTGTCGGTGGAAGCAAACAGAAGCTAGCTGGCGTAAGCTGACAACTGACTAGGTATCTCAAAGCTACCAGGTGATCAACTTAGACTGGAAGTAGCTACATGTACTTGAAAGAGTCAGTGTGGCAGACAAAGGTCCAGTTTGGGGTTTGGATGGAGAGTCCAGTCAGGCATTTCGAGAAAAAAAAAAATCAGCACATTCTCAAAAAGTTGTTGTGGAAAAAAAAAAAAATTTTCAGATAGATAAAAATCAGTTTAAAGAGGTTTCATTTAAACATTCAGTTAAACTCCCAGAACCCAAGAGGTAACAAAAAGCAGTCTTAGGTTTGTCTGCTTCCTCAACTTGGTAGAAAGCAGACTTTAAATCAATGACAAAGAACCACTGAAAGCCGTTGGGCGCTGAGAATGTGTCTTCCAGCTTCAAAAGGGAGTATGCATCTTTTATTGTCTGAAGGTTCAAACGTCTGCAGTCAATGCACGACCGGCCCTGGCCATTCTTTTTTCCGACCACCACTATAACTCTGACTGTCTGACTTCTGTATAAAGAAGCTCCTGTATGTTTTTTGAAACCGCTTTGATATCTTGTGGATGTATTGGTTGAGTACCCTTTTTAAAAAGAAGTTTCATCTGGCAGTTTTATGTGGTGTGCTACCTTATCTGTTTGGCCAAAATTCAGTTAATGTTGGGCAAACGCGTGAGACATGTTGAGATGCTGAGTAATGCGTTCTTTCCATTCAGGTGGAATTGGAGACTCACTGAAGTTGAAGTTCAGGTTGTTTGTTGGACAATTGAGTCTCTGGAGACTTTTGGTAGGGTTCTGATCTCACTTTGCTCTTGTAACAAGATGCTATGGTAAGCACTTATCTCGGTAATTGTGCATTTTGAGGGAATAACAATACCATGAAAAAAAAACGTTAGATTAATTAACTCTATTGTCCCGCAGTACTTGTTATTGTAGGCTATTTGCAGTATACTAAATCGTTTTTGACCTAGTTATTTTGCACTGAAATGACACTCGTCTGTCGGCTCTGACAGCGCTGCATCAGCGCTCTGTGCATGTCCTCGCACGGAGTGGCTGAACATCGGAGCTTGGCTTTGCGGCTCAGACACGAATAGACTATTACTTTTTAAGCTTTTACTCTTAAACCCAAAAGGCACATCTACTTTAATATATACTGCATATTTAAACATATCTGTGGTCAAGCTCAGTGCCTCGCTGTGTTACATTAACTCTAAAAATTTCTCTTTGGGTCCCTCGCATTTTCCGGTTAGTCCATGCATGATTGTGTGGCGTGCTGGCGCTGTATATTAACAAGTTTTTAAAACCTCAGCCCTCCACAACAGCAGTGGGCCTCATATCCTGAGCAATAAAGTCGACAATTCCTTCCGTGATGTAAAAAAAAAAAAAGTGAAAACAAGGAGGGGTGTTCAAAAGACAGACCTATACAGATAAAAATCTTTGAAAAAGGGATGCTCTGAAAACACCCCCATTAGCAATAAGTGCTTTCAACCCATAGACCAAGGCACCAAAAAATCGACCAATCAGAATTTTGGTTGAGCCAGAACGTATCGACCAATAAATTGACTAGTTGACTGGGAGATTACAGCCCTAGATATCAGTGAAAACCAAATCTAGGGTATATACATCCATTGATGCTCCAAGAAGCACTTTTAGGAAAGTTATACCCATTTCTAGCTAACCTAAGTAGGGTACAGACCGGCCGTTTGTTCCTTTCACCTCTAGGAGATTGTACAGCGATTTAATCTCCTGCTCTGAAAAGTGCTGTTCATAAAAGGACCAGGAAACTGTTGTTACTTATGAACCTGTGTCAAGTAGACCGTTAACTTCATCTTTAATAGTCACTTGCGCTGTACTCTTGGTGCCAACTAACCCCTTAGGAAGTTTAAAAGGGTTCCTTTTTTGAATGTTCTAGACCAGGGGTGTCAAAGTCAAATGGACGGAGGGCCAAATAAAAAATGTAGCTACAAGCCGAGGGCCGGACTGTTCGAATGTTCATTGAAAATTTTTTAAATGACGCATATAGTCTAGTGAACCTACTGGAACCTACTGAAAACCTAACAAATATATTCCAATATGATCAGATAAATAAAGCAATATTTTCTTATGGCTCTGTCAGT
>NC_048416.1:6226521-6233582 GCF_013103735.1 Etheostoma cragini
GGCTGCCGGCTTGCTGCGGTCTGCGGGCCGGTTCTAATAATAAATCAAGATCATCCCAGGGGCCGTAAAAAACCTTCTTGCGGGCCGGATGTGGCCCGCGGGCCTTGACTCTGACATATGTGTTCTAGACTGACACATACTAGAGCTTTGCCATCATTTACATCTGAGGTACGTTGTCAGTTTTCTTCAGCTCCCGTTCGTCCCACAACATGATCTGTAAGTCGTTTAAAGGTAGGTTAAGACTGTGTGTTTTTGCTGTTTTTCCTCTGTTTCTTCTTCTTAGCACTAAAATAGGGTTGGCTGTTTTTGTGCTCAATGTGTGAGCACCAAGTATCATAGTTGGTTTCATTATTGGGTCTAAAAGCTTTTCCAGAGAAAGAGCAAAGTCTCACTGTGGATTGCAAGTGTGGGCCAACAGTTTCACACCTTACATTATGTTTGACCACCACCTTCTGTGTTTCTGTGGGGTTTATTTCACTCACTGAAGGGGACTGAGCTCTGTCGGTACACAATCCGTCCTACCTGCACGATCCGTTATGCGCATGTGCAATTCGTTTGCGCACGCGCAGATGATAATCATGATGTACTAGGATTTACCAGGGATATACGGCACTGCACGATCTGTTCCACAGTAGTGGTCTGCTGTTTGCCTCCACCGGAAAGCTAACGACGTTAGTTTAGCTACTAGCTATTTTAGCTAACCGTTAGCTGAGACAGCATGCAAAAGACCCTCAAATATACAGCGAGGAAATAAGTATTTGAACATCCTGTTATTTTGCAAGTTCTCCCACTAAGAAATCATGGAGGGGTCTGAAATTGTCATCGTAGGTGCATGTCCACTTTGAGAGACATAATCTAAATAAAAAAATCCAGAAATCACAATGTATGATTTTTTAACTATTTATTTGTACTGCTGCAAATAAGTATTTGAACACCTGTTTATCAGCTACAATTCGGACCCTCAAAGACTTGAGGTTGTTAGCTGCATAAAGACAGTTGTCCACCCATACATACAATCAGTAAGAATCCAACTACTAATGTGGCCAAGACCTAAGAGCTGTCCAAAGACACTAGAGACAAAATTTTACACCTCCACAAGGCTGGAAAGGGCTACAGGGAAATTGCCAAGCAGCTTGGTGAAAAAAGGTCTACTGTTGGAGAAGTTATTAAAAAATGGAAGAAGCTAAACATGACTGGCAATCTCCCTCAGACTGGGGCTCCATGCAATATCACACCTCGTGGGATCTCAATGATCCTAAGAAAGGGGAGAAATCAGCCCAGAACTACACGGGAGGAGCTGGTCAATGACCTGAAAAGAGCTGGGACCATGAGACCCAAATATAACTTTTTGGTCATAATTCCACCAACCGTGTTTGGAAGAAGGAGAATGATTAGTATCATCCCAAGAACACCATCCCTACTGTGAAGCATGGGGGTGGTAGCATCATGCTTAGGTGGTGTTCTTCTGCACATGGGACTGCACTGTATTAGAGAGAGGATGACCGGGGCCATGAATTACGAGATTTTGGGGAACAACCTCCTTCCCTCAGTTAGAGCATTGAAGATGGGTTGAAGTTGGGTCTTCCAACATGACAATGCTGAAACACAAAAGTGAAAACACACAACCAGGATAACCAAGGAGTGTAAGAAGCATATCAAGGTTCTGGCCTAGCCAGTCTCCAGACCTAAACCCAATAGAGAATCTTTGGAGGTAGCTCAAACTCCGTGTTTAATTTATACACCAAAAAAAAAAGGAAACAGAAAAACGAGGGAAGCACTCGCCTTTGACATTGTCACAGCCCAGAAACCTGACTGACCTAGAGAAGATCTGTGTGGAGGAGTGGGCCAAAATCCCTTCTGCAGTGTGTGCAAACCTGGTGAAATTCTACAGGAAACGTTTGACCTCTGGAATTGCAAACAAAGGCTACTGTACCAAATATTAACATTGAGTTTCTCAGGTGTTCAAATACTTATTTGCAGCTGTATCATACAAATAAATAGTGAAAAAAATCATACATTGTGATTTCTTTTTTTTAGATTATGTCTCTCACAGTGGACATGCACATACGATGACAATTTCAGACCCCTCCATGATTTCTAAGTGGGAGAACTTGCAAAATAGCACGGGGTTCAAATACTTATTTACCTCACTTTGTGTGTATATCTATATATAATATAACTAACAGTGTTATGTATAATGGTTGTTACGTCAGTTCTACTTGTGCTCATTAAAACACAATCACTCAATACTTGTTTCTATTACTGTAAAGTCTTAATTAGCTGTAGCCTGCTAAGAGAACTGTTAGCCTCCACCGGGAAGCTGACGCTAGTTTAGCTAACAGCTATTTCGGCTAACCGCTAGCTGACAGCTTGAGTCAGCCTAAAAAACGTTACTTAAACTAAAAAGTGGGAAAAGCGGGCTACAGCTAAATTAAGACTTTACAGTTATAATAAAGACAAGTATTGAGTGATTGTATTTTAAATGAGTAAAGTACAGTATTTTCTACAAGTAAAGTAGAACTGGTGTAACAGCTGTTACATCTTTAAACTGTTATTTTCATTCATTCATTCATTTTACATGCTGTCTCAGCTAGTGGTTACCCGAAATAGCTGTAAGCTAAACTAACGGTAGTTTTCTGGTGGAGACCAACAGACTTTCTTTAACTGTCTATGTGAACAGATTGTGCAGTGTTGTAATCCGCGTTCATCATGATATCATCTGCGCATTCGCAAATATCTTGCACATGCTCAGAACAGATTGTGCTGGCAGGACGGATCGTGCACAGACAAGCTCTCCTTCCACTAGTGAACATGAATGAATCAATGCCACTTGATCCACTGCTGATTGGAGGGGCATCTGCGAATGTGAGAAAAATAAAATAATTTTCTCTCATCCTAACTACTTTTGACAACATTTTAATAACTTGTGAAAGTAAAAGGAATGTCTTACAATAAAATAATGTAGGGGTCTTATTATTAAGCCTGGGCTACAGAGGGTATGGCTTATAAAGCTGTGCTAAAAGTTTATAAAACCAAGGTTTAGTTTTTTTCTCAGTTGACCCCAGGGGGCATATGGAAATTGAAAAAGACTAATTAAAACCAGACAAGATAGGAAATTGAGTTTAGATTTGAATATTGATTAAATAGCACCATTATAGTGATAGTGAAATGCAACAAACTATATTTATGAATTGAAATATTAAATCTAATGTATTAGGCCTGCACAATATTGGAAAAAATCTGACATTGTGATATATATATATATATATATATATATATATTTTCCCCTGCAATATAAAAAAGGAAAAAGTAATTTTTCAAAGATTACATAAAAAGCTATTTGGAAATAATAAATTCTTGACTAGCGCTGTGATTTTGTAGGGGAGTACATCAAAAAGATAAAAATGAAAAAACCTTTTCTAATGTGAACCATTCTTTGTAAGACTTTAATGCTTTACAAACAAAAGCAAGTAAGCCCTGTGACTACTCTTCTTCTAAAGTGATTTTTAAAGAGGGAAATTAGGTAGAAAAACACTGGTGGCCTAATTTGGGCTAACTATATTAGCTTTACCCTAGCTGGTAATAGCTTTCTGCGGGGAGAAATGGCCGGGAGACGTTAGACATTAATCGAGTGATTTAGTTTGTGTTTGCAGCGAACATAAAACACTGACTACTGTAGCTTCACTGACTACTGTAGCTTCACTGACTACCCATTGAAAACTGTGTACTATCACTGCGTCACCAGCAGCTGCCGCCTACAGTATTTTTCTACACATGGAGAGCCTCACTTCCCATAAAAATAAACCCAGGCGGACTAACGTCACATACACACGTTGCCTACATGGCTACCTGTCTTTAAGGGAAAGGGTTGGGCGGTAATAATCATGTAAAAGGAGAACGATGAAAATTTACTTTTCTATCAAGCAGCAAAAAAGGATTAGCGTCAACATCGCAATGTCCTGATATGTGACTATTGCGCATGTGCACATCGCGATGTTGATGCTAAAACACAATATTGTTCAGCCCTAATGTATATGCATTTCAAAATGTATTCACAAGTCTGTCAAAAAGAGACAACTATCTCTCAGCTTTGCCAAACACTGCTCTCCCTCACCTCTGCCTGCGGCTGGTATGTGTGAGTAACGCATACCAGTCGGCGAGCAAGCTTGTTAGAAAAGAGACAACCACAGGTTGCCATTAATCCTATAATTGATATTTGTGTTGTTATTTAAACAAGCGATTGGAGATGCAAACACCTCCTGTCTGCAAGTCTTGAGAGAGCTCCAGCTTACAGTGGGGTCTTGGGAGGTTGACAGGCCAGGCGGCAAACCAGCTACTCAATCCAGCAAGCACCAGCTGGCTGTCACGTCAGACTGGAATTTTTTCAACTCTGAACAATTTGGGAAAGATTGGAAACCATTTCCTGAAATCAATCTCCTCCACACACCTGCCAAAGACTAAGTTATCAGCATCAGACACATGTTATTCACCACTCAAGTTACTGCTTCTTATGTTATGGAAAAGCATGCAATTGCCAAACATTGTTGTCTGTGTTTGAGCCCTAATAAATACTGAGCTAAATACATAAATACTAATACTGATAATTTTGTACTTTTCATATTTAATTGGGAATCCATAGTTGGACAATGAAAAAAGTAATTCTGCCAATATTTAATTATGAATCCAACACAAAAAAGCTATTAACTGCTTGTTTTTTGAATTTTTTACGCTCAAGTCACAAATAGGAAATGAAAAAGGGGGCACAGAGAGAATTTGATATTTATTGTGTACAATTTGTGTGACTAGGAAGTTAAGTATTTTATTTTTTGTCTTGCACGAATAATTTTGATTTGGTTAAATTTTCCAATTTGATTACTAATTGAATGTAAAAAAAAAAAAAGATTCATAAGCAGTTTGAGATTTTCCACTGTTTTTTGTTTTGTATTGTAAAGGGTTGTTGCACCTTTTAAACTGAGAACAGTGTTAAGAAACAGGAAGAAATATAATGAATGTAAAAGTAGTGATATTAGTATTTCTTGATAATTGTAAAACTGCCTTGATGGGGAAAGAATGACTCCAAAAATGTTCAAAGTGCAGAGGAAATAGTGTCTCTCAACGTAGTTTTTAATAAATATTTCTTGATCTTTATAATGTTTTCTGTTGCTGTTTGGTTTTCTGTGTTTCAGTGCTTTGTCCTGATTATGACTTCAGGCCAGATGTGGAACCACATTCGAGGACCACCTTATGCCCATAAGAACCCCAGCACCGGACAAGTTGTAAGACAAACACACTTTTTACCAGATATTATCATTCACAATATGTGTGAACTAACTATCAGAATGCTAATAAACTTTGTGTGTTTTTTAGAGTTACATCCATGGCAGCAGTCAGGCCCAGTTTGTGGCTGAGACACACATCGTCCTACTCTTTAGTATCCTTCAGGTTTATGCATACTCACTTAAAGTAAGCACACACTGAATACTCGGGATTAGCCCAAATTGCACAGATAAAAATAAAGTCCATGCAAAACCTTGTTTATAAGCAAGGTTTTTCCCTCCTTTGTTCTCAAAACAAATCCCGTCCACGCAAGCCCTGTTTTCAATCTGGAAGCCTGCTGACCATGTAGGTGACTATGGATAAGTATCTCCTACAACCCCACTTAAAAATATAAAAACTTATACTTTAAAGCGGCACCTGGTGGGTTGGAGCCAGGGTTGGAATGGTTCCTCTGAACATTTAGTGCGACTAATTACCTGTTAAAAATTTTAGCCAGTAACCTAATCCAAGTATTAGAATTTTAAATTTATGTAAAGTAACTCAATAACTTTCTGTTACTTTTAGATTACGTCAAAAGCAAATATGGACATAACTTGCACTGTACTGTTGCCCTTTCTAATTTCAGTACAAAAATAATAAATCTCCCCATTTTCATAAAATGTATGTTTTCTATAACATTGTTCCATGTTTGGCATTGCATCACTCCCTAAGCTGTTGAATTGTAGTGGTTTGAGTATAGTAACTCCATTACATGCAGTTGTTTAGTTGTTGCAGTTGTCTAAACCTTGACCTTACTGTCAGATGCTGCTGTTACCATGGGAATGGTGCTGCTGTGTGAAGCCGCTACCTCTGACATGGACATTGGAAAAAGGAAAAGTATGTGTGCACGCACACACACGTTGATTATTAATTTTACTTGGCTTTCTTCTGTACACTCCAGATATATTTTTTAAAAACTGTAAAAATGTTTTCAGCAAGTGCAATAGTAATTTAATATGCGTGCAGTATAGTGGTCAGCGGCACAGTGCACAAGCTACAGAGGAAAGAGAGGAGAAATGGAAACGCACACATGTAAAGCAGGGCTTCAGACGGATTTTACTATCAGCACTTTAGGCCCTAACTAAAAAAGAATTAGGGGCACAGGCAGAAAATGTAGGGGCGCACACCTTAATTCAGCCTGCGACAAAATAATTTTGTTTAACATTTTCCCTAGTTTTACTGTCTAGTAAATGCTTTGGCAATAAATAGAGAAACTACAATCTGCTGTCTTATTTTAGTTAAGTCACATTGAGACTGCCGGTAGCGGTAGCATCAGAGAGCAGAAGCCATCAGGCAAGTGTTATTTAAATAAACTCCTGGTACACTTACAAAGAACGAAAGCACAAAACACAAGGGTAGATCAAAGCATTATGTAATTGACAAATCACTCACGGACCATCCCCCTTTCAACCAAATTGGCCAACTCTGGCAGACTTACTCTCTTCTCTCTTTTAAACATGAACTTAAAAAAAAAAAAAAATTTGCAGGTTTTAACCAAATTAAGCAATTTGTTAAAAAAAAAGGAACAAAAAAATTGTTGCAGTCTAGAACCCTGTTAAGGGAAGCTGTCGATTTTGTAGAATTTGGTGAAATGTGTAGCCCTTTTTCCTCATGTTAATCTCCAATGTACAAACAAACAAAACAAATTAAAGCTGCAAGCTGCGATGTACAGTGGGTACGGAAAGTATTCAGACCCCTTTAAATTTTTCACTCTTTGTTTCAGTGCAGCCATTTTCCAAAAATCA
>NC_048416.1:6233682-6237138 GCF_013103735.1 Etheostoma cragini
TTTGATTTTTGGAAAAAGGCTGCAATGAAACAAAGTGAAAAATTTAAAGGGGTCTGAATACTTTCCGTACCCACTGTACGGGCACTGACACCTCAGCGTACATCAGGGTTAATGGCGGTACAGCGTTCCTCGCGGCTGTGCATCTACGCGGTGTCTGATGGTCGAAGTTCTTTTTTTGCTGTGTGCGGCGTTCAGAGTTTCCGTTGGTTCTTTAAAAAGTCTAAAATTTCTAAATCTAAATGTTAAGCCTTGAAATGACTTAAATCCATAGTGTGAGTCAATATTGGCATGTGGTTGTCCTCACGCCTGGTTAATCATGGGAAATTACAGGCAGATTGGACAATGTACATTAGAGTAACAACATTCTAAATTTGTAGCATCGCTACTAGATATAGTAAATGTGGAACAAACGAGCCAGAATAAGCGTAAATGTAATAAATAATGCCCAGCTTCTTATTTGCACATTTGGATACTATTGTAAGACGGGCCCAGGGCGCATTGAGAATGTATAGTTTTCATTGCATTTTTACATATTTAATGGGAAATGGAAAAGAAATTAAAGCCGCAAGAAGCGTTGGAACGGGCCCTTGCACCTCTGGCCATGTCGGGGTTATGCATTTGCGCAACCATTGGACATAGGGGTAAAAATGTTACAACAACTAACTGTTTCAGTGGCGAAATGCACTAAATGGCTGTCCCGCTACATCCAGTCCCTGTGACGAAAAGTTAAGGTTTTAATTACTTTTCATCTTCTAGGTCTAAAGAGGGCACAAACGAAATTTGAAGTTGATCGGATGAAATCACGTAATTCGTTAAAGTACAGCACGTGGAAATTGTGAAAATCTGTTATGTCGTACAATCAATTAAAAATACTGGGTATTTGTTCTGCTGGTCACCAAAATGCAACTTAGGGTCTTTTGTGTATGTACCCGAGTAAAACTTTAGTTTAAAAGCACATATAGGACAAAAGCTTCACTTTTAAGATTTACGGTATTCATGTTTTTTGGTCAAATGGCCTTTTGAATGGGAATCCTAGGGGCTGTTTTACACTAGCCTCAAAATAGCTATTTTTAAAACCCTAAGAAGGCTCAACACAACATGAAACTTTGTTCAAAGTATCACCATTTCACATGAACGCAAGCATTGAGAACATTGTGTTCACACAGTTAACTGAAAAGAGAGGTTTTGAGCGACTCAAAGGTGTGTGTGTGTGTGTGTGTGTGTGTGTGTGTGTGTGTGTGTGTGTGTGTGTGTGTGTGTGTGTGTGTGTGTGTGTGTGTGTGTGTGTGTGTGTGTGTGTGTGTGTGTGTGTGTGTGTGTGTGTGTGTGTGTGTGTGTGTGTGTCTGTGTGTCAGTTATGTGTGTAGCAGGTATTGGTCTGGTGATGCTGTTCTTTAGCTGGCTGCTCTCCATTTTCAGAGCAAAGTACCATGGATACCCATACAGGTAAAGACAAAGACATCATAACTGTTAATCTTGTTTTACCAACTGCCTTTGGCTGAGGTAATACCTTGTTGTCTGTTGGATAAAATTCCTCCTTGTTTCTGGTGCAGCTTCCTGATGGGTTAGAGTTGACCCCACCAACTCCAACGCAAGTGTCAACAGGAAGTTACCCAAAGTGCTGTCAACAAGAGGTGTGCTGTCCAAGACAATGCCACATTTCTGTTAAACGGCTGTCTGCTAAGCCATGGCTTGTCTTCTAATCTGTTCACTTTTGTTGAGCCAAAAGTGTTTCCCCACACACACTCTGTGCCTTTATAAAGACTATAAAGCAAACGACAGCCATCACTAGTATGCATTCTGAACTGTATTGTGCCAAAATGTATTTTCTTTATTCCAATTTAGGAAGTTTTGTAGTGGACTCCTAGTGAACACAAATTTCAGTCTGAATCTTTATTTTTTAAATAGGCCATTAAATCTGGTATATTTGTTTGTTGATGAATTTGAACCAGGGTATGACATTTTGAAGAACAAAGTGAAACGTTCCGGCATCCAGAGTTTCTGGAAATAAGTAATTTTAGTAACATCTTATATGGGTCTTGTAATATCTTAATAATGTCCTACGAAGTTTTCTGTAAAGAACAATACAATTTGGCACTAAATGTAGGGAAACCTTTCTGTAATAGGCTACTACTAGTATCCACTCAACAGATTTAAAAAGGTCCTCTAAACATAGAAAAACAATATGCTTGGCCAGAGTTGAAAATAAATTGTTGATTGCACATAACGATTTACACCCAATTAAATATGTGTTTATTACTGGAAAATGTTTCTCCATATTTGTTAAATTGTATACTTGCCTTTGATTATCCCATCACAGACAAACCCACATTTTTAAATTTTCAGCTGTGCTTTGTACATGACAAGGTTATACCAGACATTGACAAGGTTTTACCAGACACACACTAGATCATATACCGGTATACCAATTGAACACTATACATTTTTCTATTGTTCAATAGGTCCAAATGATTTTTTTTCTAGGACCCTTTTTAGGTATTTACAGTTCAGTTTGTTTCTTGGCAGTGATTGGTTAGTTACATCACTGCAACGTGACACAAGTAAGGAAAAGAAATAAGACACGGTTCTATTTTCCACTTGAAAGCAGGAGTTACTTTCACTTAAATATTCTCATTCACGAATTAAGCATTATTACTATTAAATACACTATTGTGTGCTTGGTTGATTTAACTGTGAAATTAGTCCCCGGGCCGAAAATTAACTGATTAGTCCTCATTAACACCCATTGCTTTTAACTGAAATATGCAGTGTAAACCAGAATTTGTGTTAGATCTAATACCATATTGGCTTTAATTTGTCAGAATACTTTGTTTCCACACATCCAACCAAATGGCCTTTATTTTAATATATAATTTTTATAAAGTAGTAATGTCAGTTTACATGACACAAGAGCCCTTGGAACAACTACAATAGCTTTCTTGTTCAAGTTTGTTCTAATCTTATTTGCCAACTTGAACACCTCTTGTCCTGCGAGCCAACTAAAACACTGGGGGCAATGCAGTTTGAAGGTATTTAGACCAATTTACCAAACCAAAGGTATGTAAAAAGTGATATGATAATAAAGTAGAAGTACTTCTAACCAATGATCATAACATAGTTATATAATGCTGTCATATTATCAAGTAGTCCTTTGTTTCAGAATTGATTAAACTGAGGTTATCATTTAAAGAAAATGTTTTGAATGCATATATGCATATATGTATATATATGTGTGTGTGTGTGTATATATATATATATATATATATATGTGTGTATATATATATATGTGTATATATGTATGTATGTGTATATATATATATATATGTATGTATATATGTATATATGTGTGTATGTATGTATATATATATATATGTATATGTATATATGTATATATGTATATGTATATATGTGTGTATATGTATATATGTGTATATATATATATATATGTATATATAT
>NC_048416.1:6237238-6278665 GCF_013103735.1 Etheostoma cragini
ATTAAGTGTTAACGAGCAGTTGGACAGGTGTACCTAATAAAGTGGCCGGTGAGTGTATATATATATATATATATATAATGTGTATGTATACATTTTTTTTGTACAAACAATTGACATTTATATAATCTTTTATAAAGATGGCAAAAGTACTCACTTTCCATACTCAAGTAGAAGTACAGTTAATTGTGTTAAAAAGTAGGCTACTCTGTATTTCAAGATGATTCTGGTTTCCAACTTCGGCCCCGTTAAACACCAACGGAGACAACTTCTGTCTGTTGATGCTTTATAACAATCAAGCATCAGGATAAACATGGGCGTGGGTTGCTCTGCTATGGCTGTGTGTTTGTGTGGTAATACAATAAATAAATAACTTTGTGAAGGCTACCACACACATGGCATAGGAATCATATACGCTAGTAAATAATAACAAATTAACTATTATTACATCTTAATGAGCATGTTCAACAATCGTCATTATATCAAATCAACAGCCAGGTGTAACTTAGCTTACACGTGAAGAACACAAACAAGCTAACTTTTAAATGTGCAAGAACTATAGAACAATTACAACAACAGGCTTAAATGAACTGACAACATAAGTAATATGACTTACAGTTCTCATAGATGCACACACAATCTCAGCTGGTTATCCTTCAGACAGCTAGTCTCTTTTTCTTTTCTCTCACTATTGTCTTCGTGTGCCGTTCGCACCCGCTCGTGGTGTGAGGCGCGTGTCCGCGCTATTCTCCAACATACACTCACAAATCACACCTTAGACGACCTTTTGTACAAGACAAAATGAACAAGCCGATTTTGTAAAATGTAAGGCGTAGAAAGTACAGATATTCGTGTTAAAATGTAAGGAGTAAAAGTAAAAAGTCGCCCAAAAAATAAATAGTATAGTAAAAATTTCTGAAAAATCTACTTGAGTACAGTAACGAAGTATTTGTACTTTGTTACTTCCCATCTCTGTTCTTTTCAAACAGTTCTTCACCAGACAGCAGACAAACATTAAAATAGGAGCTAAATCATATATTCCATCTTTCATAAATATACCTAAAATCACATTTTTCTTTGTTAGTTCAGTTGAATTGTCAAATTTAGGAAATAACCAGTAATGCAAATCCACCAAAAAAGGCACTAGCAAATTTACATAAAAAAAACAAGGTTCAGTTGTTGTTTATTGCGTATGTTTATCACAAAAAGAGCAATTGTTAGATCTATAACATCTTGAAAATTTGGATATATATCATTAAGGATCTTAAAGTGGACTTCCTTAACTTTGGTGCAATTAGAAATAAAATAAAGATGCTTCTCAGCTTCATCTTTGGGAAAATATAGTTTCTGCCAGTTTTGCAACTTGTGCCATATAAGATATGAAAATTGCTTTGCATTAAAATTATTTCTTAGTACCTTGGCATTAAAAAGAAAGAAAAGATAAGCATAGAGGAAAACCGCTTAAGATATCAAAATCGGTGCGAAGCTCAAGTTCCACTAACAATTAACATATTGTAATGAACTTGGGAGCCTTTTTGATTAGATTATAACTCAGATAAAGGACAAACTATTTACATTTCTTTCATACAATGTATCAATCTTGGATGCAACAGCATGGATTAATTGCACAAAGACCCCGAAAACCAGAACGGGACAACTGTTAGCTTTAAGGACTAAAGGACCGCATGTTTTTACTAGTTATAATTATGAAATTATTAAGTTATGAATCAGAAGTGCCATTTGGCATCAGAAGGGTTAAAAGGGCCAAAAGGGCCCAAACTGGTCTACGTTGACTATAGCGCCCTCCTAATGGCCGATCTTTGTCAAATTTGGTAGAGAGCCACAGAGTGGCATGCCAATAAGCATGGCAAGTTTCATGTTAATATAATTTACTACAGCAGAGATATTGTAATTGCCAATGTGCCATTTGCATCCATTGAGTTTTTGCATCCCCTAATGGCCGATCTTTGCCAAATTTCCCTCTCAAGTATGTTGTTGATATAATTGAATTTGGCCGAGATATAATTAGGGCCCGAGCGCCGACAGCGGCGAAGGCCCTATTGAAACTAAAGGAATTATTAGGGCCCAAGTGCCAAAAGAAGCAAAGGCCCTATTGAAACTGAAGGAATTATTTTTTTTCTTTACCCCGGCAAATGAATTGCCTTTTTTTTGCCGGGAGGCAAAATTGAGGACACATTTTTGATATTTAAAAACTCACCAAATTTGGCGGTTGCATCGAGTCTGGTGAAAATGTACGTCTTTTAAGGTTTTGGGGAATAAGCACACAAAAATGGCTAGCGAACCCCTGCAAAATTAAAAAAACTGAGCACCTACAGTACATTTAAATTGGACTAACAAAACTAGGTACACAAATGTAGCTTGGCAAGACGTACATAAAACACCATACCCTAAACCCAACAGAAATTCCACCATTTTTAATTGAAATTTTGAAATTAGTGCAATTTTGGCCATGGATGACCAGCCAGATGGTCTTTGTGGATCACAGCTCTACTTTCAACACAATCCTCCCGGACATTCTCATCTCCAAACTCGTCACTCTCTGCCTCCTCCCTCTCACTTGTGCCTGGATAAAGGACCTTCTCATCAATCAGCCCCGGTGAGACTGGGGCCCCCACCTCTCCTCCACTCGCACGTTGAGTACCGGCTCCCCACAGGGCTGTGTGCTGAGCCCTACTGTCTCTACACCCACAACTGCAGTCTGGCCCGCAGCAACAACCTCAACGTCAACTTTGCTGACGACACCACAGTGGTCGGACTCATCTTGAAGGGAGACGAGTCAGCCTACAGAGAGGAGGTCCTGAACTAGGCAGCTAGGCGTTCAGAGAACAACCTGGCTCTGATCACCAAGAAAACCAAGGAGATCATTGTTGACCTCAGGAGGAACAACACCAACCTAGCCCCCCTGTACATCAATAGCGAAGGTGTGGAGAGGTCCACACCTTCGGGTTTTACCGGCGTCCTCATCTCCGCTGACATCTCCTGGACAGCCAACATCACAACGGTCATCAAGAAGGCCCAGCAGCGACTTCACTTCCTGAGGGTCCTCAGGAAGTACGACTGGACCTGCTGCTGACCTTCTACCGCCTGTCCATCAAGAGAATGCTGACCTACTGCATGGTATGCAGACGGTGCGCGTATGGTACGGCAGACACCGTGGCAGACAGGGAGAAGCTTTAGAGGGTTGTAAGTAGGGCTGCACAATTATGGCCAAAATGATAATCACGATTATTTTGATCAATACTGAGATCACGAATATTATCAAGATTATTTGTTGATTTGTAAAACAAATTTCACTGACACATACAGTTGTGGTCAAAAGTTTTGAGAATGACACAGAAATTGTAATTTTTACAAAGTCTGCTGCCTCAATTTTTATGTTGGCAAATTTGCACATACACCAGAATGTTATCTAGAGTGATCAGATGAACAAAAAAAAAAAAAAGTTGTATGTTGTACATACAGCTGCAACACATGTGAATGAAAATTATCTGAAATTTAAAAAATAAATGTATCTCTGTGAAAGCTCCTTCACTTGTTTTCAACAATAACTGATTAAAAGAGCTAGGGAGAGAAGGGAGTGCAATGGACAAACTCACAGATTAATTGACTCATTACTAATGGGTCCATCACGGATTGAACGGCGGGTCAGTGGAGTTACACAAGTATGTATGAAATGTCTGTATCGTCCCTCCGCTGCATTTTTATAAACTATGATATTGTGTCCATGGGTCACATCTCTTGCCCAGGTCCAGCATGCTCCGTCTCACACACTATTACTCTACCAACTGAAGTAAGTTGCCTTCAATAACTTCTTCTGTGTTTTTCGCCATGGCCACCTAGATAGCAAAGTTACCAGCGGAAACAAAAATACAGTTTGGCCTCTCATGCGTAACTGTGTTTACTGTGTTAACAACAATTAAAAACTCTGGACAAAAGTCAGAAGCGTGAAACCAGCAATGTTGCCGCTCTGTCTCTGTTGCAGGGGTGCTGTGTCTGAGTGAATGGGAGCGGGGTTGCGCGGAGAGTAAGAAGAGAGAGTGTATAGGAGAGAGCTAAACACAAGCACAGCTTTACAGAAGAAACTGGGTAATGTAACGCAAAATTAAACAATATCGATATAAACAACATTGCTTTGTTTGTGGAGAAGCAGCTGATGCCACGTAAAGGAAAAATATTACTCGCACCCTAGAGCCCTGTGAGCTAACAGACACTAACTAGCAGTGACTAACACTGGTCACTGCTGTTGTCTCAGGATTTAACACAGACAGAACAAAATGTTGCGTTTACTGGTAAACTGATAAACCATGAGATCGACGTATAACCGACTGCTATCTGTTGAATTTTACTCTTGTTACTCTGTCCTTTCTGACTGTGTCCATCTAGACACTAAGCTGCACTGTGGAGGGAACAACTTCTGACTGGCACATGATCAGACAGTGGTTTACGGAGCGGTAGATGAGCTTTGCAAAAAAACTCAGCATGCTATAAAATGACGCATTTAAAAAAACAATTGCTTGATTACGCAAAGTTGATGGTGGGAAGCCATATCGTGATTGTGATTCAAATTTGATTAATTGTGCAGCCCTGGTTGTAAGTTCAGCACAAAAGATCATTGGCTGCCCTCTCCCCTTCTTGATGGACATCTACACCTCCTACTGCCTCAGCAGAGCAGAGATCATCAAGGACAGGTCCCACCCCGGCTCTGATTTATTTGACTTGCTGCCCTCAGGAAAGCCCTACAGGTGCATCAGAGCACAGACTAACAGACTCAAGAACAGTTTCTTCCCCAAGGCCTGAACTCACAAATGCGCTGACTCCACTCCACAGCCTACCCCCGGCCCACGGACTTTCTTCTTCCCTCCTACTGTGCAACCCTGTTATATAATACCTTAAAGGACACAGGAAACTGTGCAATTTCATACAGTGCAATATTTAATATTCAATCATTTCATTTCCTTACTGTGCAATATTTTTTATTGTTTAATACTTAACCATTTAATTAAAGTGCCTATTTATTTATTTGTTAATACGTATCTACCTTTCACACAATGTTTATTCAAAGCTATTTTTATAAATTTACAGTATATAGTTGTGCTCAGGACTCAGGACTGTAAACCAGGTCCCCCCCTCTCTTTTTTCTCCGCACTACCTATACTTTATATTTTTATATTCTTATATTTTATGTTTTTATATTTTGTATAAACTGTAAAGTTGCACAGATACTGAACTTGTCTATAATGAGATTAAAGGCTTTCTATTGTATTCTATTCTATTTCCACATGTCATAATTTAACAAACTCCTCCTCGAGATTTCATTCAATCAACTTCAAATTTGGTCTGTGTCATCTTAAGATGTTAACAATGAAAAGTTATTAAAAGAAAAAACTTTTCCCCAAAGGGCATGGCCGTAGCAGGACGGCCATTTTGTGCGTTTTACTATCGAAACAGGAAGTGGGTGTAACTTGAGTGTACATTGTCCAATTGGCTTGAATCACCACTCATCAGTGTCCAACCCTGACAACATCTACAGGCCGAAATTGGTTCAAAGTTATAACGCCTCATAGTGGCAACAGGAAGTAGGCCTAAAAGTCAAGGTGCTCTATTAAAGAATTCCTCCTAGAGATTTCATCAGATCAACTTCAAATTCAATCTGTGTCCTCAAAAGACGTTAAAGTTGAAAATTTATTAAGATAAACTTTTTGTCCAACGTTGTGGCAGCCATTTTGAGTGTATAGCACTCAATGAAAGTGGCTGTAACTACAGTGTATGTTGCCATATCTGCTTGAAATTTCCCACAATCACCAAGAGTCCAGGCCTGAGGCCATATACAGGCCAATATTGACTTTTGGCCATCTGGCGGTGCTACCTACAAGGTTTTGTGCAGATTGGTTGTACGGCCTAGGACGAGTGAAAAAAAGTTAGTACATTACGCGATTTGGGGAAAAACTTCTTGCCAGAAATGGGCAAGGTCTACGTCATGTGATTCAGCTTAGGTAAGTAGTGAATCCAAATGTGGGTCCTGTAGGCCACGCCCACTTTGACCAATCAGTACCCCACTTCAGGGGTGGCCTCAGGAGTGGCCCTAGATGGTACCCACCAAATTTCATTAAAATCAGATGAGCCGTTCATGAGATAAAAACTTTTTGTACTTGTAACGCCCCTAGTGGCCAATTTACATAAATTGTGTGTGGGGCTATAGAGGGTCATAGAAAACAAGAATCTTAAGTTTCACATTGATACCAATAATTTTGGTCCAGATTTGGCCAATTTGGTGTTTTCTTAGTTAGCTACACAAATTAGTTTGGGCAATATTTATCCTATAAAAATGATTTTAATCAGGTCGGTCTGGAGATGTTACCTGCCAAGTTTTGGTCTAGTTTCAATAAATTACGATTTTACACAGCGTCATCTAGTGGTAAAAGTGGGTCAATTTTTGCGCCCGAGGACCCTGCAGGGTTCTGGATCAGTCCTGAAAATGACACCCACCCACCATGTAGGGTTTGGGCTGTAGATGTTTGGGCTGTTTTATCGGCAGAAGAATAGTAATCTCTAGAAAAACGACAGGGTTCCAAGCCCTGCTGCGTAAACCACGTTGTTTGCTGCCGTGGTTTTCCCACCCCTCAGGCTTGGACCCCTAAAAGTTGTGTGGAGGATGGGTTGGATGGGTTTTGTAGTGGGATCTATCTGAAGTAGGTGGGTGTTTCACTGATAAGCAAACACTTGCAATATAAATTAATTAAACAAATTAGGGATAATTACGGAAGAGTTGTTCTGGCTAAAATACAGTTTTCAGACTGATTTTATAGGTTTGGGTAGCTGAAAATGCTGAAAGCTCTGGGTGTGGAGGGGATGCCTTGGTTGACACGCCTCTTCAACATTGCGTGGAAGTCTGGGACGGTGCCTAAGGAGTGGCAGACCGGGGTGGTGGTTCCCTCTTCAAAAAGGGGGACCAGAGGGTGTGTGCCAATTACAGGGGTATCACACCTCTCAGCCTCCCCGGTAAAGTCTACTCCAAGGTGCTGGAAAGTAGGGTTCGGCCGATAGTCGAACCTCGGATTGAAGAGGAACAATGCGGATTCCGTCCTGGCCGGAACAACGAATCAGATCTTTACTCTTACAAGGATCTTGGAGGCGGGCATGGGAGTATGCCCAACCAGTCTACATGTGTTTTGTGGATCTGGAGAAGACATATGACCGGGTCCCCCAGGAGAAATTGTGGGAGGTGCTGCGGGAGTATGGGGTGAGGGGGTCCCTTCTCAGGGCCATCCAATCTCTGTATGACCAAAGCGAGAGCTGTGCCCGGGTCTTCGGTAGTAAGTCAGACTCGTTCCAGGTGAGGGTTGGCCTCCGCCAGGGCTGCGCTTTGTCACCAATCCTGTTTGTAATATATATGGACAGGATATCGAGGCGTAGTCGGGGCGGGGAGGGGTTGCAGTTTGGTGGGCTCGGGATCTCATCGCTGCTTTTTGCAGATGATGTGGTCCTGATGGCGTCATCGGTCTGTGACCTTCAGAACTCACTGGATCGGTTTGCAGCCGAGTGTGAAGCGGCTGGGACGAGGATCAGCACCTCTAAATCTGAGGCCATGGTTCTCAGCAGGAAACCGATGGAGTGCTTTCGCCGGGTAGGGAGTGAGTCCTTACTTCAAGTGAAGGAGTTTAAGTACCTTGGGGTCTTGTTCACAAGTGAGGGGACCATGGAGCGTGAGATTGGTCGGAGAATCGGAGCAGCCGGTGCAGTATTACATTCTGTTTGTCGCACCGTTGTGACGAAAAGAGAGCTGAGCTAGAAGGCAAAGCTCTCGATCTACCGGGCAATTTTCGTTCCTACCCTCACCTATGGTCATGGAGGCTGGGTCATGACCGAAAGAACGAGATCCAGGGTACAAGCGGCCGAAATGGGTTTCCACAGGAGGGATGAAGATGGATGGATGGATGGGTAGCTGGGAGAGACTATAAATGTTTTAGTCATAGGAACTTGTTTTGGTGAAACGTGCACGTAGGAAGGCAAGCTCTGGAATTAAAATGACTGTGGACTTTTTTGTTGAATGGTCTTGAATATTGTTGTTTCATCTTTTCTTTATTTTTGTCTGGGAGGGTGGTATGGATAAATTGCATTTTTAGGTGAAAAAAAATTGTCACTCACAAAAAAAAAGAGTGCAACGTGTTTATTTCACATGATTTTGAGCCATTTGGTCACATCTCATGTTTGAATGAAGGGGGCGTCATTTTAATGCTACAAAGCCATAACCTGCCTTTAACATCCTATTGACTGCCATTCATTTTGGCGCCACTTTGACAGTAAATAACTTTACATCTTAGTGTTTCAAGACTCTGTTTTTGCATTGTTTATTTCTAAAGTAACACAACAATGTATAAAAGGCTCAATTACCTTATTGCTCATGGTATGGCTCGTAGCAGACGTTTTTGTAAAAAATAAGTTAACGATTTTGTCATGCGACTTGCTGTCGCATAGTCAACAAATCACCGTATTGCAAGGAAAAGCTTGCAGATAGTTTTTGACTTACATCAGCTGTTTAGGTTTAATTACTAACATTAACTAGCATGTTAGTTATCAGTAATTAGCCTGTGCCTATGTTATCTCTTGACATATACCTGCTTCTCCGTCTCTGCTGAGTGGGAATGATTGAGATTTCTCTTGGCACAGCTTCCAGAAGACTTACAACTTTCAAACAGGTTGCCCTTGTCACAACTACATCGTCAAGCTCAGTTTGAGGCTGCGGTGAAGGCTAGCCATCACCGGAAAAGTACTTCTATTTTCCTTCAATGGTCTCCGTCCAGAACAACGGGATCTGTTGGGCCCAACGGTTTATGGTTTGAATGGGTGAGTGTTCTAATTGCCCATTGGCTGCTGAGCAGTAGGGTTAACCACCTATGCACCACCTTAAAAAATATTTTTTATAATAAATCTCAACATCAGTAAAGAAAAGCATAATGACAGAGCTTGTGTAAAAACAACTAGTGTCTTCACTGAACAAATGTAGTTTTTGCATTGAGAAGAGGAAAGATTCACATATTCACGCACTTTTCTACATCCTAAGATTTAGCATTCACGATTACAGTAATCTGCTTTATTTTAGGGGTTTAGTGAAGGCGGGTCATTTTCTACCCAGTGGATAAGGGTTGTATGCACAAAAAGGACAACAACACCATTAAAGTGCCTGCAACAGACTTATACCTGTTCAATCAAGCCGTTTTTTTTTTTTTTTGAATTTTGTGTGGCTTGATCTGATGAAGATTGTAGGTGTCTTGGTGTTGTAGATGTAGGTGTCCTGAGGCTCTGGAGTATTATCTAAGGAAGCACTCCTACCCAGTACATTCATTATTTCTGCATTGGTATTTAAACTGAACTACTTCTTCTCCATTAGAATTTTCTTCCTACAATGAACATCGATGGGTTGTGCTTTTGAGCAGTAGAATACTAATTTCTATGTTTTTGTTTAAGGTTACGTTAGATAACCCTAACAGGTTACACACAAAAACATAAAAGAAACACGTAAAACAGGTAGTTACCCTTTAATAAAGTCTATCTATACTATACTTTCAACAAAACATTTATTTCTTAGTTTATTCACACTAGCCAATTGCAAATATATAAATTCAATTAAATTTTATTTATAGTATCAAATCATAACAAAAGTTATCTCAGCACAGTTTACAGATGGAGTAGGTCGAGACCACACTATAATTTACAAAGACCCAACAATTCCAGTAATTACACTAAGAGCAAGCATTTAGTGCGACGGTGGCGAGGAAAAACCTTGGACAGACCCAGGCTCTTAGGTAGTGTTTGATGGTGCCAGTTGGGGGTGTGATCAACAGTGGCAATAGTAGTCACAATACAGATAATGGCAATGACTAGAAAAACTACAATAAAAAGCTTGTAGAGAAAAACATACAACAGCTAAATAACCAGGAACCACTGTACAATATGTGCAAGAATAATAAAAAAAAAAGGCTATAATCAATTGTGCCTGCCTTGCAATGCAACTTAAAATCTTTTGGCATAACACAACCATCCCCCTACAACAGTCTGCTGTGATTGTAAAGTTTGACTAGAACTGCACGCAGTTTCAACGGGGTCCAAGCCTCCCCTGGCAAGTCGTCCCCAGCGAACCGGTGAGCGCACGAAAGCGGAACCCAAAGCGAAGTACAGGAGCTTTGCTTGGTCATGAAATGCGCACACAATTACGTAGCAAAATTCTTCATACAACATGTTGTCGTGGCCATCTGGAGATGCTACACACCAGGTTTCGTGCAGATCTGTCTTCATTGTAGCCCCACCTGCTGGTCAACGTGTGTAATATTTGGTAGGTCTGGTCGGCTACCCACTGTACATCTACTCTGTTAATTTCAAGTAATTCACTTTAGTGGAAGTGGTTAATTTGAACGTTGGTCCATAGGCCACGCCCACTTGAACCAATCAGTACCCCACTGTAAGGACCACCTAAGGAGTGGGCCTAGATGGTATCGATCAAATTTTGTAAAATTCGGATGAGCGGTTCATGAGATATAAACTTGTTGTATTTATAGCGCCCCCTAGTGGCCAATGTTTGTGAAATTTCTTTCGCAGCGTCAGAGGGTCATGGCAAGGAATGTTCTCAAGTTTGGCTTTGATAGATTTTATTTTGGCCGAGATATGGCAAAGTCAGTTTCTTCAGAGTTAGCTACACAAATTTGGTTGGCCGTAATATGCGCAATTTTTATTCTATAAAAAATCTTTATACAACTTTTTGTCAAGCCAATCTGGAGATGCTATGTGCCAAGTTTCGTGCAGATCCATTGCACGGTCTAGGAGGAGTTTGAAAAAGTTGGTTTTTGATAAATCGTGATTTTTCACGCATAAAAGTCTAGGCGGAAATGGGCGTGGCCCACATCAAGAGATTCATTTGGATTCAGGGAACGCGTGGATGTAAGTTATTTTAATATCCGATGTACGGTTTGGGAGTTATAGGGCCAAACGCGTTTTTTTCTGGTATAGCGCCACCTAGTGTCGGAAGTGGGGCAATTTTTTGCGTCTGAGGTCTTTGCGGACTTTTGGACCAGTCCTGTAAATGGCGCGTCGCCACCATGTACGGTTTAGGCTGCAGCACCAGTTTTATGCGGAGAAGAATAATAATGGAGGAAAATCTTAGCGAAAACAATAGGGTTCCACAGCCCTGCTGTGTGAACCGCGTATCGCCTTGCGATTACCGCGGTGCACGCATCCTCGGGCTTGGACCCCTAATAAATGGTGTTAAAGCTGGAAGGTCCCCAAAAAGGCAGCAATGGCGCAAAAGGCGGTAAAGTAATCTTGATGAAAATCATTTATAATTGTGTAGTAAATTGAATTTAAATCAATATTAGTTTTTTTTATAAGCTAAAAAAGAAGAAATCAGTAATAAAAGTAATGAGAGGATCCTTTGCATGTTGAATATTGGCAGGGGAGACCCCTCCCCAGGCTTACAGAAATGGTTTAACCCCACTGCTCAGCAGCCAATGGACACTCACCCATTCAAATTGGAGAAGAAATTTTACTGAAATTAACACGTAGACGTGTTGTCTACGTGTTGTTTACATGTGAGAAATAACATATTTTAACTGTTTGGCTTTCCATATAGGTGCAGATGCGCCGGATGGAAATTAGGGGTTAGGATTTCAGTCCTGGTTGTTTTGGTGACATAGGTAATTGTTATTTAATACAACAGCAAACACTGGTTGATCAGCTTCCTCATATATGAAATACAACAGAAGACCAACTGGTTTATCTGTTTACAGTGCAAACAGTGGAATTTCTTTTCCATCATGCCATAAGCAATCTGATTTCATTTTTGCTGCACAAAGCACAGTAGTTTTCCATACCCAGCAGGGAACATCAACTTCGATTACATTGCTGAGGAGTTGGAAATTTGCAGCCTAACACTTTTAATGTGAAGTGGTGGCAGTAGGATTTTTTTTGTTACCATAAGCAGTAACTTACCACAGCTCTGATACAGCTGTAAGAGAGTGAAGAGTAAACAGTGAGGCTATCAATCAAATCAAATGCAACATTGTTTCCTGTGATTTCCTTACGTGTAGTTAGGTCATTTTAATCCTGTGTGGGAATGGCCACAAACAATGAAAAGTACTACAAAGGAGGGTTTACTACAAATTAATTAAATTGTTATTAATTGTAATTCATGAAAATCTGAAGAATTATTAATGTAACCAATTAAATTGCTTAATAGTGAAATTTGTTATAAATATTTTATTTTTTAGAGGTTTTAAATCAGGGACAGTGTACTAAGTAACAATCTCAAAAAAGATACTCCCGATCTGTCCGTACACACGCACACACACAGACTGAGATACAGAGGGAGAGAGAAGCTCCTGGTCTACGGACAGGCGTCGCTTTTAATGTCCAGCCACTGGTCCTGGTGCTGCAGGTCTTCAGTCTGCCGTGTCTAATGCAGGTTGGGATACTTCAGGCAGAATCTGTTGAATGTATCGTATATGGCCTGTCTGGAAATAAAACACACATGCAATCAATTCTAAACCAACAACGCCACAGCAATATGTAGCATTCCAAATAAGAGACCATGTATAAAGATGATGCAGTTTGTGAAACTTTCTGGTATTTGACCACCTCAAGTTTTAATGTTTTTTACCCATGCAACTAGAATTCCAACCCCATTGATATAAATTAAGGTAGACAGTAGGTAGGAGATGATAAATGTTCATCTGATACATTCCTAACAGCTGTAGCCTTCTTACATTTGTAAATCCTATTTTTCACAAGCTACCTGCTCTAAATACAGGAGATCATAATTGAGAACAATTAAATTGATAAGATTAAAATGTTCCTATAATCTAAAGAAACAATTGACAAAAAGCCTCATCACTGTTGGTCTGACCTACAAAAACACCCTGTCCAGTCTACTAGTTAAGGTAGAATGATCTTACAGGGTTATGTGTGTACAGACAAGCTTTGAGAAAGCACATTAACCAAATTACAGCCAAATGTTTCCTTTGTTTAAGAATAAGCATACAGGTTATTTATCTACAGCAGATATAACCTGAATGTGATAGTCTGAGATATCTTCTGTTGCTAATAAAGGTACTGTTCAAGGCACCATTTAAGTCATGCCAAGTCAAAAGTCTAAAGTCCAAGTGCAGTCACAAGTGATAAAGTCACAGTCTTATTTTGATTTTGTCAGGTTAACAATAACAACAACAAGACTGACTTAAGAACAAGTAATGCCACTCTTTACACATGACTTGATCCTACTGGTAAGAGAAAGGAGCAATGAAAGTGTGACAGGTATAGCAAATCATTGTACTGACCATTTACAACAAAATAGCAGTACTACAACACCAAATACAAAGTGTGTACAAAGTTATATACTCAGACTGTTTTCTTTTAAGGAAAACGTTTTTTATTAATACTTTCCGCCACTTGGATCTCTTTTTACATGTTATAGAGAGGACCTTTATGAGTAATAAACATTTGTCAGATTTTCTTTTTCAATTTGTAGGAGATTCCCATTTTAGAGGTAGCATTAGATGGACGTATTTATACACAATAAAATAAATGTATTTTGTATATGAAAATTGAAATGATGTACATATTCATTTGCATATAGAGTGGGAAAGGGAGATCCCATCACAAGTGGTCAGTCAAGGCATGTGGAGACACATCTAATGCTGTGTATGAACAGGGCCTTTGAGTCAGTAGTTACCTGAAGACATTTTGTTTAAACAGGTATGCACTGACGTGTCCTCCATTCAGGTATCTGACTTCACATCCTGGCCAGATCTCTTGCAGACTGAGAACCCCTGTACGAGGGATGTAGGCATCCTCTTTGGCCTGGACCACAATAATGAGGCTGGTGTCTACAGGGACTAGAACAGAGGGAAGGACAGATCTCATTTCTTGCTGCCACCAGGACATATCACACAGAAAACACAATCTTGAGCACTATCATTAAGCAAATGACATCTTGGCTGTCTAAAAATGTCAAACCTGCAGCAAGAACGCTGGCTTTAACATTCCATAGTTAAAAATAAGTTTAAAAGTTGTTTAATAATTTTTATTAACTTATTAGTCTATATTCACAATGTTCCACTTCTGAGATTGCTCTGATGCAGCAAAAATTTCGCCGGATGTTACTTTTTTGGTCTGGATGATAGTCTTTTTGGCCGGATGTCTGTTACCTTCCTCTTTATTTTGTTGTAATTTGAAACTCTGATGGATTTATGAGGACTATAGTTAACTGCTTGTCAGATCTCAGGGTAAATTGAGACAACTAGCTAGCTCTGTTGAATCTGAGTCTGTTTTCTGTTGCATGACTAAAACTGCGTTAAACCTGTATGAAACATCTACATGATTTTTTTATGTAAAGACCACAGTCCATTGGCCCAAAATATTTGGTAAGAGAGAGCCACCACACTGGGGAAAGAAGAGGCATTTTGCTGGATGGTGTGAAAAAACAAGAGACAGCTTTGCCAAAGCAAAAAAAAAACGGTAACCAAGACGTATTTATAGATAACTTAAATAAATATAACAGCAAGTGGAAATTCACCGGTTCAAACCCTTTCTTTACCAACAGAAGGATCTCAATGGCCTGGATTTTTTATTTTTTAACAACCATTTTTTGGACCCTATTTTCCTATGTTTTTGTGTCTAAGTAACTGATGGCAACAACAATCTTTGAAATAAGTCCAGTGTGAACCAAGATTGCTACATTGCAAAACAAGCTACAATGTAGCTTAATACGGCAGTTGTCCAGCTTATATTTACCATCACAAAAGTGCTAGTTTTGCCACTGACAGGTTCAGATTAATATTCTAAGTGTCTGAAAACATTATGGAAAGGATTTCTAAGGACGCGGCCCTTTCTGTTAAAGAATAAGATTCTTTTTTTAAACAAAAACATCCGCAAAATTGCGTTCGCTAAACCCATCAGACTTCATGCATAAACACTAATTTTTGCATCATAGAATATGCTGGCTCTGTACACGCTTAAAGTCTGATGGGTTTAGCGCTAGCAACTTCAGAGCCGTTTCTGGTTAAACAGAAAGGTCTCAAAGAGGTTTTTAATAAAAATAATAATAATAATAATGTATACTTTATTAGGCCTGTAAGGGGAAATTACAATTTACACTCACAATAACTGTTGTTATTACACACAGGCCTGAATTACACACATTCTCAGTACCTGTTTTGAAAAAGGGATGAGATCAAGCACACATCTTTCAACAATACAGTTAATGCAGTATTAAATCAAAATCTTTGCGTAGGTCTATTCTTAAAAATGGGCTGATGATATGTTCCACATTTTATGGTTATGGCTATAACTTAATGAGTTATTGCCAATTTTCTGCTAAGCCCCACCCTTTGCGAAATTCTTTGATTGATGGCACCCATTTTCTTTTACCAATATTGTTCATTTACAGTAGAAATATGTATCCCAGTCCCACAATGCTAAATACCAATTATAGGTATTGATAGATTTCAAATTGATAAAAGTCTGTTCATTTTACAGTTTTTCACATTATTATTGTTTTTCATGGCATCATGGCAGACGTTTATGGTCCATGATTTTAATGTTTCTGTGTTTATTGTGTCCACTCCATTGCAATGGGTGCAAGTATAGGCTTCAGATCCAGCAAGATTTGTTTGGTTTCTAGCACCATGTGGCTCATAAATTGAACGGACCATGATATGTGATAAACTTTACAATGTTGTAATGCATTAGGTAACGCTGGTCAAGGCTGATACAGTTGCCCACATCTTCACTGGTTCTCACCAATAACGTTCCGATATTTCTTCTTATCCTTGTCTGTTCATGGTCTCTTGGACACATGACATACATTTACAGTATTTTCCCTTCTGTTATGTTATGTCTGGTTGGTCTTTTTTTGATGTGAAAATAAAATATTCATTACAAAAATATCTCTAGATGTCATTATAATAATTTAGAAAATCTAGTTTCTACACAATTTTCCTACAAATTTATTCACTTGGGTCTCTAACCTGGAAGTTGTTCTTTAAGCCACAATCCTCTATATTTATCTGCGAGTTAAGTTTGCAAAGGACTTGTTTATTTGCCTTCCTCTGTCCTATTTTTGTTGTATTAATTAGAAACTAGTCAACGCATTTGTTACTTCCAGCATGGACTATTGTAATTCCTTGTAAATTATAGAATGTGGTCTAGACTTACTATATCTGTAAAGTGTCTTGAGATAACTGTTGTTATGAATTGATACTATAAATAAAATTGAATACAAACATCGCCTATAAATCTGTGATGCGCCATCAACTTACCAGAGAAGTTGGCCATGTGTGTACATTCGTCCATCACTCCCTTCATGAAGCTTATAGACTCTCTATGTAGTGATGGCCGATAGCATTTGGCAAAATCCGTCTTCTTCCCAAGCAGGGTGTTGTTTGCAAGGCCTCTTAGAAAACAAAAAAATCAAAACAACAAATAATAAATACCATATTGTGAGAATTGATTGTGATAGCACATCACACAACAAAATTGTTTGTCAAAATGTGCAAAGAAATTGTGTGGGATACCAAAAACAAAATGTATACGTTTCTGAATCAGTCCAGAAACACTATTTACCAAGTAGTTTTTAGGTCTTTAGAAGTAGTAGAAACAAAAACAGAGAAACATCTTCTTTGGTCATTTATCTATTACGTAGTTTAAACAGGCAAATCTTTGTCCTTTGTAGATTATCTCTACCCAATCTGAGAGTGGTGCTTTGTTACTGGATTTATACTAGTCGTGGGCTAGTAATAACAAACACCAAAGCTCTTTTCCAATTTGTGCATCCCGGATTCCTCATTATAGAGTAAACAGAACTAAACCTTTAGCTTCTGAAATCAATGAAATAAGATGTAGTTTCTTCAGCGCCTTTCTGGGGACGCAAATTAAGCTGTCCAACAGCAGCTCTGCTATGTTCAGATATTAGAGAACGTTAATATTATTTTCCTCATTATTTTGTATTATTTCACCAACCCGCTATTAAATCAGTATGTTCATTTATCTTATACGATAATACCGGCCCAATCCGTGGATTACCATTGATCTGTGGGTATATCTCTCTCTTTTCCCCTTTCTTTCCCGTATTAAGACAATGTGATGCTCTATACCTCAATGGCCCCATGGCTCGTCTGTCTAAAAAAATATGACACACTTGCGCGTACTTTTGGACCATCTCAACTCTGACAGACTGGGGAAGGGATTGATAGTGGTGCCTTTGCAGAATGGTACCTCGTCAGTGCCTAGGAGCTGAAATAGCATTTCTATTTTAAAGCGCAACTCTCTGCAAAATGCGATCTAGGGCCTTTTTTTGAATGCACCTGAGTCAAACTTTCTTTTGAAAGCATATTTAGGAAGGATGTGCCACTTTTAATATTTTAGCGTATTTTCGTTTTTGGTCCAATGGCCTTTTGAATGGTGTGTGCTAGGGGCACTACTACGATCGCATCAAAATTGCTGTTTTTAAAACACTAAGAAGGCTTGACACAACATGAAACTTTGCTCATAGTATCACCAGGTGCTCTAAACATGGACTTGAGCATTAAGAACATTGTTTGTGTGCACAGAGTTTACTAAAAAGAAAGGTTTTAAACAACTCACTTCAGCAGTTGTTTTTTTTAGCAAAAGTTAATATTTAAAATATGTATGTGATATTTGTCTTTAAAAAACTGTAAAGAACATAATCCAGCAACTTTTATTCACAATAAGTAATTGATTACCTTGCTAGAGTGTCCAAGCTCAATCCACTGCTGTTCATGGATGAGAACAATTGGTCTACTTTAGCACTGTCCCCTTCCAGGCCACCACCAATAAGCAGGCCTCGTCCAGCCTCAGCATCCCCTCCAGGCTTGGAGTTCTGACCCAATGAGACTCTGTCATCTCGAGACAGGACAAACAAATTCTCTGAAGAGTCCACATTCTTGGCAAATTCTGGACCCATTTTAAAGGAGTCGGCCTGATGAATGTGGTGACACAAACAAAAAAGACGGAGACAACAACTTAGTAATGCTCATGTGTGTTCATGTATGTGTTTGGTAAGAGGCATCAGTTCTCCAGCAGAATTCTTTTTTTAAATTTAGTACAAAGTACCTTTTTGGTGGCCACAATTAAACCTCTCAAATTAAGTATATTTAAGTCCCTTCCCGCTTCTGGCTCTTTACACTGGATATGCAAAAGAGCTGTATACTAAGCCCAAAACCTATACGGGTCAGGGGGACTTATTTTCAAAAGGCTGAGTGAAGTTTAGAAAGAATTAAGAATGCAGACATCAACGGCATGTCTGATGATTGGTCATTAACGTGCATAATAACAAGCCATGTACCACTGGTAGAGCTGGTTTTTATCTCCGCCAGCAGCTAAGTTTACTGCCAAATTTTAAGATTTGTCTAACGCCTAATTTGATGATGCTACTGATTAGGATTGCTCACAAAACCAGCAATATTTTAGAGACTTTCTCCCTTGACAGATAGTTGTAAAACAGAATTATGAGTGTGATTCACACAATATATAATATGCTCTGCTCTTGTGTTTCCACGTAAAAGTAAAACAAATGGACTGTAGAGCTGATCTCTGTGGAGCAAGAGGCCCAGGTACATCTTAAATATGAAAACCAAGAGACTAGTGGTGATTTTCTTAACATTGTAAATTATATTAGTAATAAAACACTTATGTTGCATTGACTTGTTAGGATTTAGTGACATAGATGCTCACAAGGGTTTGTGACTGAACTCTGTACTTTTCTTTTTTACCGACCAAATTACGTCGTTACTACAGAGGACCGATTCACCATAAATTAAACAGTGCCAAATTGCTGTTCCATGGTGTTGTTAGATTAGACTTTATTTTTATAGCACATAAAAAAATAAAGAGCAGTTAAAAACAAAACAGGCTGAAATATAATATACAAATATAATAAAAGTAAAAAAAATAATTATTTGATTTAATAGGTTGTAGTAGTTTAGTGTAGTTTATTTTGTTTTGAGTGTAAACCCTAATGCTCAGGCTCAAGTTCTACAAGTTCCACATCCACTGTATGTGTAAAGTACGTACTTTGAGCATTGCTGTTTAATGGACTTGTTTGGGACCAAATTTTATTTTTATTTTTGATTCATTTGTATTTTATCTACATAAAAAAAAAATGTTTTAGGTGAGTGAATTTGTCTGCAATTTATCAGATTTACCAATTGTTATAATTTCTATTCCTAGTCAGTTATAAATAATAGAAACACTTGACTGCTAGCAAAACACTTGAGACATTGGAAGTAGGGCTGCAAAATGTGCCATAAAAAGGTCTAATGATTCTTATTACAAAAGTTCTTACCAATCAGGAATAAACATGTTTTGAATAATAAATACATACTAACAAACTGTGTTGGCTAAAAAACACAAGAAGCCCAATTCGCTTCAACAATAATTCACATTATTTACAATCAGGGAGGCTAACTCATTAAAATATGCAATAATTAAGTTTACTGAATATCATGGAATAGTGGCATTAAAATGTGCCAGAGACAAAGTCCAAATTTAGTTGCTCTCTTCGCCATAGGCCGTTGCTAATCTTTTTTGTATCGCTTGCAGTTTAGTAACAGTACACATGTTCAACCAGGGATGTGCAGGCAATTAAGCGATCTCACCGGCGTTGTGGTTTGTAAATAAAATCCAGTCCTCTTTGTCTGAAACCGAGTCAACACTGAGAATGCAGTCGATATTCATGACTAGACCGCATAATTAAACAGTGATGGGGGCTATCAACACAGCTCCGCAAACAGAAAGTTGTTTATGTTTTAAGTGGCTCTGGCAGAAAGTGTTTTAGGAAACGGGTCATCAAGCCATGCTTAAAGTGCTCATATTCTACTTTTTGAGTTTTTCCCTTTCCTTTATTGGGTTATATATCTTTTATGTGCACGCTATAGGTTTACGAAGTGAAAAAGCCCAAAGTCCATCTCAAAGGGACTTACCATCTTCCAGAGAAAACACTGTTCACAAGCAATTGTAGTCCAGCCTTTACTTCCGTGACAAACGTGTGTCACTTTGTCAGACACGTTATAATGCTAGCCTAGCTGCTAGCATGGCACTCCCTCATGCTCTGCAACTAACAAGCTAGCAGCACTTACTGCAAATGTGCGACTCCCAACGATGTATTTTGTTTTCTGAAAATTAAACCACATAAACCAATTCTGGTACAACCTCTAAATACAATTATTAACCTAAAAATGAGCAGAATATGAGCACTTCAATGTCAAACCCTGCATTTACACTAATTCATTGGCATTTTTTATATTCTCATCCATCCTTATATGACCTTCTACCAAAGTCCAAAAGAAGTCCAAAAGAAATTCTAGATCTTTTCAATCCCTATGTGTCTCCAGTATGTGATCTATTGAATAAAATTGGAAGATAACATACCCCACAGTACTCCAACAACTTAATGATCTCCTCTTCATACACTGAGTTAATTGCATACTGCTTCTCCAGCTCTCTCCAGTTCACTGCTTTACTCAGCACACCCTACACAGACACACAGACACAGCTTTATTTTAACCAATCTCCGGTGCTGAAAAATAAGTGACAAAAACTAGAAACGTCTTAAATTGCCACTTGAGGTTTGCTCCAAAAGTGAGTCAGTCCGGGTAAAATGCCTAATTTTACAGAAAAAATAAACTGTTACAGCTAGGTACAAAAAAGGTTTTGGTCTAATGTTCCCCGCCATGATAACAAATTTACCTCTTTGCTTCTTTTTGGATTAGCTGTTTTTACCTCTGTCAAACCTATGTCCAAGACTTTCTAAATACAATACTCTATTGTCTTACTACTCGCTTTAGTGCATAACATTTTGATTTGAATGATTTACGTTACGTTTAAGCCATTTCCAAATGAGTTGCTACAAAGCTTATTAAGACTATGGAAGCAAATCTGTTTCATCGGATTTTGAAATTAAAAAGCCATTGAATTTCTAGCACTAAATACTTACACATTGAAATGATGTATCTCAAACGCAAATCAATTCTAGAATCTAGATCGAGAGTTTGCCATTGTAGCAGCAGCAAACAACTGGAAACTTTTTACAATTTTTTTCAACTATTTAATCACTGAATTCACTTTTAAGACTAATTTACACGTTGTCAAACTTGAGAAGCTTCAGTCTGATGTGAAAGCCAGTTGGTGCTAGCTGGGATTGCTTGCTCGCTGGCCGGTCAGCTATGTTAACAGACCTTGCTGTCAGCTGGAAGTCTCTCAATAGATTCATGGACAAGTTTGTTTCCTCAATCGTTTGTTTAAATAAAAAAACACAATTATCCATAATAAGATAAACTGCGACCTGTGGTTAACTGCCTTTCGGAGAAAAAAAATCTCCACAAGCGATTGCAGGCTTATTGTTTACAAGCTTGCTGGGCAGCCAGAGCAGGAGTCAGAGGAGTAGGAAGCAGCATCTGAAAGGGCAGAGAGATGGGTCTCTCTTTAACATAGTCTATGTGTCAATAATAAATAATAGCATGTTATTTAGACTTAAGGGGGATAGCAAAGCTTATAATTTTCAATCATTGGCAGGGACAATAAATGTATTGCACCAGATACAAAAACAGTCCATATAGGCTAACATCTGGTGTCTTTGGGCATGTAGGCTATAAGTGCATATCTAGGCTATTAAAAAAATATATATATATATATTTCCACATACTAATAATGTACAGTACACATGTAGGACAGACCAGTGTTCAGAGAGCCATTATTCGCAGCGGCTGCGTGTGTGTCAGCCAACCAGCTTGTTAACGTTACACGCACAATCGCTTGTGGAGCTTTTGCAAAATGCGGATAACCGCAGGTTGCCGTTTATTATAATGGTTAAATGTGTTCTATTATTTAAACAAACAATTGAGGAAATAAACTTGTCCATGAATCTATTGACAGACGTGGTGTCGGGTCATAAAAGTCTTGTATCTCATTGGAGAAATTCATTGGAGAAATAGAAATTGTGAATTTTCTGTAAAATCAAAATGTTAACATTTCAAGATGTATGGATGAAACCTACAAGTTACCAAATGTCCTTTTTCTGACATGTCTTCAGATTCAAAGCCATAGGATATGCAGAGAATTGTAATATCTTTTCAAACTTTAGACCATTGTCACAGAGTTCATGTAGAATGTAGCTAAACAAGCTGCAGTTTGATTGCACAGTGACACAGCTTATATCAACTAGTTAGGAGATTAAAAAATTAAAGCACCTCTACTAAAATGTATGGTCATGATATAAACTTGAATATGCTCTATAAGCTAAATGTTGCCTTATTGATCTATGTCAAGTGGAAAGAGTGTTACCGTGGTGAAGACACTAGAGGCAGTAGACCAGGACAAACAGGGAATCAGAGGGATGGGCTTTGGCCAGTTAGTTACTGCCAGGGACGCCATCTGGACACAAAGACAGACATGGAAAATTTGAGTTTTGGATAGGATTCGGTTTTACATTTAACCCACTTGTATTTGTATGCATGCTTGCATGGAAAATATTTACTTTCACATTTAAAAAGGAAGGTGCTGGGGATTATGGGTCTCCAGGATGTAGTTATTTAGTGCAATATTGGTAGAAAATATAGGTTTAAAAACGGAAATCAAAGTGAAAACTGGCTAAATAGCCAAAATACAAGAATGTGTGTTTTGGTGACTCACATATCCTCCCATGGAGATGCCAGTCATTCCTAGTGGCCAGTAACCTTCTCTCTCCAGCCAACGGAGAAGCACTGTTGACTCCAGGATCAGAGCCCCTCCCATCACAAACAGGTCTGACACATTCTTTAGACTGGACCGCCTAAAACACTCATAAACAATGTTCCTGTTTACATTATTTATTTAACCATCAAGCCCTGTGGTCTTGACAAGTGGCCCTGAGCAGTTTGTAGCCTGTATTTACAGTAGTAAGTAGAATGAATTCCAACATGAGGAGAAAAAAAAGCTTTAAACCATCCCTAGAAATGTCTCAAATCACTCCTGTAACATAATTCACTGAATTATAACAATCATGTGGAAAAAAAGCATCAAACCAGCACCAGAAATGTCTCAAAGCAATCCTGTAACCTAATTAATTTCTCCACCTATCCCCTTTTTTCCCCAGTATGTCCCAGACAATTGTTGCATGTTTATGTAAAAAAAAGGAATATGGAATAATAATATATATTGTCATTCATTTTTTTCTAACTCTCAAATATCAATGTCTGTATCAGCGTAAAAAAACTATTATCTTTTAGTTTGTATTGTATACAAACACAGGTGCACAGTATTTCCATCTGTACTGACAGTACAGATGTTTGCTGCACTAAAGACAGTCAGCATCATACAAAACAAACAAGCAGAATCATTCAGAACCTGACAAACTACAGACTAATTAAAATGTTTTGCTTTTAGATTTTAGTTTTTTATTTTCAATAAAGAATCAAATCAAATGTTAGCATAATGTCATGTATGTTAGCAAACAAATGCAAAGTAAAGATCCTCTGTCAGGTTTTTTGTTTTAGAATTCCTTAAATTTTCTCATTTGCATTTCATTTTTGAAACTGAAAGCTTTTTTTCTACTTTTGTCTAGATTTGCAAAACTAACTAATTGCTAGATTGGTAATCAGTCAATCAATCAAGCTACCCACTAGTGTGAATGGGAACTTACAGTTGGTCTTTGGGTTTACGATAGCCATGTAAAAGGTCAGTCAAGGAATAACGTTTTTTACAGACATACTTCACATTAGCATACATCAAAATTAACATAACTATATATAAACATATGATTGGCGGATGGATTTCAGATGTTTAGAGCAGATTTCTGAATTCTTTTCTCTAGCCAGCCCCATGTGTGTTACTGCTCTAAGCAATAGCATATTCTTGTTTATATTTATTGATTGTGCTTTTTTCATCAAGACGCAAAACAATCCAAGATTATACTGTCTTCAACGTTTCCAAAGCAGTAGCAACATGTTAGCCTCCTAGGTATTCAAATTATTGGGTAATACTGAATACATTCATTTAAAGGGATGCTCCACTGATTTTACACATCAAGATTGATGTCAATGAAGTTCCCCTTAAAAAGAGTCGCAACCCATCATTTGGCATTTGACCATTTATAAAACTAATAATTTGTTCATGTTCCAAATGACCAAGGGGGGGGGGGGGGGGGGGGGGGGGGGGGGGAGGAATGCTTTTATTTGTGATTTAAGTCTTATCTTTTCAACCTGTAAAACACAAAAAAGTTTTAAAAAAAAGAAGATAATTAAAATGTTGTATTAAAGAAGTATACCTGAAGCATAGTAGTAAAACATGTATATGGTTTACCAGGGATTGCCTTTTGTCAAGGAAAATAGACAAGAACAAGAAGCACATGTGAAAAGACAATACAAGGATATAATACGGATTCTCCAGAAGCAGTGAAGCCATTCCTGCCTCTTTGACCATGGGCCTGGCCATCAGGGTCCGACGACGCCAGAAAAACTAGGCAAACCAAACATGAATAATCAAGAGTCAGAAAGTGAATCAAATTAATAAAAATCACAATAATCGTCCAGGGTTCTACTGCTACAAGGTGGTAAGGTTGATATCATGATTCAAGCTGATGCAGCTATATATAGTTTCCTATAGCCAACAAGGAAGACGGTCACTTGGTAAACACATGTGCCAAAAAAACGGAAAAATATCAGGAAAATGGCCGAATCCTATCTCTCATTTTCTGCTTGCCGGAAATGGTACACTTTTTTGGCATTTTGAGGCCTATGCTTGACAGGACAACATGATAGGGGAGAGAGAGGGGGAATGACGTGCGGCAAAGGGCCGCAGGTCGGAGCCAAACCCGGGGCTGCTGCGTTGAGGAGCAAAGGTCTGTACATGGGCGCCAGCTCTACCAACTAAGCAATCTGGGCGTCTGCAATTTGTACATTTTAAGGTTCAAGTTATGTTAAGTTAAAATGTATAGAGCCTTACATGGTCTCCAGTCCCTGCCAAGTGGATACATACTGGTCTGTTCTTCTGCCACCTCTTAGGAACTATAAACTGGAACCTGAAACAACACAAACACTGAGGACTCAATTGGATAGTACAAAAAACAAAAACACCATGAGTGATGACCACTTATAACTTATTTGGCTGTGTGAAACTCAATAGGCAAAGCTAGATGTGGCTGGAGTTAGTGATTTATGTTTTTATGATTAATTTAAAAGGAACAATGCACACTACATTTACTGCACCATAACTTACTATAAATGTTGATCTTGATTGACAAACACTATGTGATTAAAGGCGGCATTATGAAATAAGATACCTCATTATTTGGTGGGAGAAATGGTGTAGATTAACACTAGAAACACATTTGAAAATAAAACTTCTAGAAATAAATCAAATCACGTGCAATAAACTCTGCTACAGGGCAAAGAAACAGGAAATTTCTATTTCATGTGGTTTCAAATATTTATTGAATACTTTCCCAATTCCATTGTAATATTGCATTATTCTATCGTAGGATTTAAATCATGTCTTATTTATTTATTTATTTATTTTAATATTGAACCCTTGGGTAGTCCATACTGATCTACCACGTTGCCTTGACTGTGCTACTACTTACAATGTACCCCATTGCTTTCTTTGTCACTAAACCACCATCACCATAGATGGCACCTTAGACATGGAACAATATAAAGACCTGACATTCAATTTTTCCATCAACCTTTCCTTGCACTCCATTCATGCGCCTATTCCTTGCTTGAAGTTCTTTGATTTGAATTCTCTTTATTAGATTAACTACATTAATTTGCTTTGATTTTAAAGTAACATTGGGTGAAATTGTTATTTTTTGGTATGTGATACCCCAAGATATTCAGTTAATACAGCTTTCATAAATATAGACAGCTGTCCACTTGCATTTGTTGTGATTGTATTACACATGATCATAAAATAGCAAGTCAACAACTTTGCTAATGTGGCACATATCATATACAAATTTATAAAATCATCTGTTGCCACCACTGGTGGATTGTATATATTACACCTGGTCCTTACTGTCCTCCAGTAATTAAACCCCCTTCGAATAACAGGACCATCACCATGGCACTAGGATATTATTGTGTGGAATAAAGTGATTTAACACAAAGCTCAACACCTAGAGAGTTCCAACACATTCTTGCACTAGCATATAGCCTTCTGTGACGTCACCCTCCACAAGCAATCTAACGTTAGCCCAGCATGGATACAGTCTATGCATTCAACATGTCATCCAAATACACCTAAAATGTCACAACACAGCCTGGTTATATAGTTCTTGTGTTTTATTAACCTTAATTCTGTTTGTCTAGTCCAGGGGTCGGCAACCTTTACCACTCAAAGAGCCATTTGGACCCGTTTCACACAGTAAAGAAAGCACTGGGAGACACAAGACCCTTTTGAAATTTTAAATGAAATAACACTGTATGTAACGTTTTTTTTTGCCTTTGTGCTATTTATAAACAAACTATACTGTGTTACATTTATGAAATCAATGAATGAAGGACTGCAGAGAAAATAAAATATAATTTCTGCATGCATCAAAACATTTTTAACTCCGGAAAAAAACAAAAAACGTTGGGTTAAAAGGTTTAGTAAAATAGGGCTAGCACTGTCAACTTGGCTCAAATGGCAAAACCTCCAGAGCTCCTCCGGGGAAAGGACACACAGGGCTGCGCGTCCATTACCCTGAAGAGCTGTGTTCAGGTGTTCAAGTGCGCTGTCATGTCCACGAGACGTGGAGCTTTCTCAGCCACTCTGGCTGTTCCCAGCTCGTCCAGTAACGAACGGAACTGACGGGGATTTAAACCTTTCGCCACTAATTTGCTCAGAATCTGAATGACCATATTCCTTAATTCTGTGCATTCCGGAGGAAATGTTTGAGCACACAGGTCTTCTTGGTGCAGGATGCAGTGAAAAGTCAGCAACTTACTGTCCGGCGACTTCTGCAGGAGTCACAAAGCCGTTGTGCGCGCCAGTCATACTCGGTGGCCGGTCTGTACCACTGACACGGGGGGGGGGGGGGGGGGGGGGGGGGGGGGGGGGGGGGGGGGGGGGTGTTTCCTCTTGCCCTTAAACAATTCAAGACAGCCTAGACATTTGGCCTTTTATCAACTGAATAATTTCTTCTTGTGGCCCAGTCGAGTTTACATACCGGCAGAACAGCGCAATTTGTTCAATATCACCTTAGTCTTTAGATTCATCACAGGCAATTGAGGAGGCCACAGCTGACTTGATGTCTTTAATTTGCTGTACAAACTAAAATAAAATACATTTTACATAAATATTCATTAAGTATTTTTTAAAAGCTGAGCCGCATCAGAGGGATCACAGAGCCGCATGCGGCTCCGGAGCTGCAGGTTGCCAACCCCTGGTCTAGTCTATACATTATTATGTATATTGATGAAGTAGCTATCCCTTGCTAATGCTAACGTTAGCTAATTTATGTAAAAAAGTATTAGCTAACTAACGTTATTGCAAAGATATAGTTTAATTTTAAATACATTTTAAAAATAAATAAGGATATGCTAGTGTTACCAGGCACAGTGTAAACACATGACAGCACTTCACAAGTTTTACAATACCTCTCTGGTTTGTAAAAAAAATAACAAAAAACAGAATCAAAGTTTAAAAAAACATATAACCAATATATGAATTTATAACCAAACTATTCAAAATTCTTACATGTGGCTATAGTGTGACATGTAGGTATTGCTGTTCAGTCTCCTATTATAAGACTCCACAGTGCTGCGAGGAACGTTTAGATGACGTCTTGGTTGCATAAACCGTATGTTATGCTCCGGATCCAAGGAGTTTAAAACATGGCTGAGGCTCGCCTTTGGAAATAACCGTGAGGCGTACAACTCAGTGTGTCTGAAGGCCAATGCCTTTCTTGCCAACTCTACTCACCACTACTGAAGCTACTACAAAGGCCTGGCAGTAGAATGAACCAAAAATTCATGTGTGTGTGTGTGTGTGTGTGTGTGTGAGTGTTAGTGTGTATGTGTGTGTCTGAAGTATGTTGCGTTGATACAGACAAAGCCGGTTGTGCTATTTTACAATAAATGTATATTAAATTTAAGTTAAAGTGTTTTGCTGATGTAACCGGTTAGAACTCAAAGTAGTGATAAAGTCTTAAAATGTATGGAAAGGAAGGGTCCAGTAGGTATTACATCTATCTTTAGGATAACTGCATAAGCCTTAGCACTGCATGTTGCTGTCTTTGAACTTGTAGACTCAACTTTATTGTCAATGTGCACTCTAATCTGATCTAAGAAGAAGGAAATGGACGACGTTATGTTCTATACCTGGCTTTGACAGCCTCTGGCGGCAGGATTCCAGGAACCAAATGCTCCAGAGGAGAAATGAAGAAACCATCGTGGATCTTACAGTCAGCGTGCTCCTCTGTCTGAACTCAAAGGCACACATATTCAAACATATTTGTGAGAATACAAAAAATTATTGTAGAGAGCAATGAAGGGAGAACATATTCAGTACCTTGTTTATGTAAACTGGATAGTCCTTAGGCACCAGGGACCTGCACCTCTCTCTGTCTCCAATGATCTTACGGAACTCAAAGATTCTGCAAAACACAAACATGGGGGGGGACATATCAGTTGAACATCTGTACAGTTCCATCAAATGAATCACTGATTCCACAACAGTATCTGAACTGTCTGCACAATGTGATCTCAAATCTATACCATGATGAATTTACAGAATTAGTTTGATGTTGACTAGGGCTGGGACGATTTATTGACATCATCGATTGAGTCAACACAAATAATTTCACGGGAGAGCTGGTCAATGACCTGAAAAGAGCTGGGACCACCGTTTCCAAGGTTACTGTTGGTAATACACTAAGAAGTCATGGTTTGAAATCACGCATGGCACGGAAGGTTCCCCTGCTTAAACCAGCACATGTCAAGGCCCGTCTTAAGTTTGCCAATGACCATTTGGATGATCCAGAGGAGTCATGGGGGAAAGTCATGTGGTCAAATGAGACCAAAATATTACTTTTTGGTCATAATTCCACTAACCGTGTTTGGAGGAAGAAGAATCCCAAGAACACCATCCCTACTGTGAAGCATGGGGGTGGTAGCATCATGCTTTGGGGGTGTTTTTCTGCACGTGGGACAGGGTGACTGCACTGTATTAAGGAGAGGATTACCGGGGCCATGTATTGCGAGATTTTGGGGAACAACCTCCTTCCCTCAATAAGAGCATTCAAGATGGGTTGAGGCTCGGTCTTCCAACATGACAATGACCCAAAGCACACAGCCAGGATAACCAAGGAGTGGCTCTGTAAGAAGCATGGCAAGGTTCTGATGTGGCCTAGCCAGTCTCCAGACCTAAACCCAGTAGAGAATATTTGGAGGGAGCTCAAACTCTGTGTTTCTCAGTGACAGCCCTGAAACCTGACTGAACTAGAGAAGATCTGTGTGGAGGAGTGGGCCAAAATCCCTTCTGCAGTGTGTGCAAACCTGGTGAAAAACTACGGGAAATGTTTGACCTCTGTAATTGCAAACAAAGGCTACTGTACCAAATATTAACATTGACTTTCTCAGGTGTTCAAATACTTATTTGCAGCTGTATCATACAAATAAATAGTTTTAAAAATCATACATTGTGATTTTATTTTTTGATTATGTCTCTCACAGTGGACTTGCACCTACAATGACAATTTCAGACGCCTCCCTGATTTCTAAGTGGGAGAACTTGCAAAATGGCAGGGTTTTCAAATACTTATTTTCCTCACTGTACTTATTTTCCTCACTGCACGCACCGCCGCCTTTGGAAACCTGAGACCTGACAGCGTCATGGATTGTTCTCAATCATAATCCGGAAAGACAAGGTGATGTCACTCTTAAGGTTTTAAATGCCCAGACTCATCTGACCTTGCCCCAACAATCAGTACCATGGGTTCCTCTAAGCAGTTGTCTAGAAAACTGAAACTGTAAATAGTTGACGCTCACAAAGCAGGAGAAGGCTATAAGAAGATAGCAAAGGTTTTTTTGATGCCAATATCCTCTGTTCAGAATGTAATTTAGAAATGGCAGTCATCAGGAAGAGGGGAAGTTGAAGCAAGATCTGGAAGACCAAGAAAAATATCAGACAGAACAGCCAGAAAAGACAGAACAGCCAGAAAAGCAAGTCCAAACCCACGTTTGACTGACGCAGACCTGGAGTTGTGGTACACCATTCCACTATAGAGAGATACTTGTACAAATATGGTCTTCATGGAAGAGTCATCAGAAGAAAACATGTACGTACTCACCACAAAAATCTGCTTTTGAAGTTTGCTAATGAACATATGGTCAAGCCTGATGCATTGTGGGAACAAGTTCTGTGGACAGATGAGGTTCAAATAGAACTTTTTGGCCGGAATGAGCAAAAGTAAGTTTGGAGAAGAAAGTGCATATAGTTCAATAAAAAGAACCTCTGTCCAACTACTAAACATGGGGGGGGATCAATCATGCTTTGGGGTTATATTGCAGCCAGTGGCACAGGGAACATTTCACAAGTAGAAGGTAAAATGGATTCAATAAAATTTCAGCAAATTTTGGACGCTAACTTGATGCTGTCTGTGAAAAAGCTTAAATTAAAGAGAGGATGCTTCTACAAATGAATTATGATCCTAAACACAACTCAAAATCCCTGGTGGATTAAATCGAGAGGCGTAAACTGAAGGTTTTGCCATGGCCTTCACAATTTCCTGACCCCAACATAATTGAAAATCTATGGACAGAACTTAAAAGAGCAGTGTGTGACAAACAGCCCAGACATATCAAAGAACTGGAAGACTTTTGGAAGGAAGAATGGGCGAAGATACCTCAAACAAGAATTGAAAGACTATTGGCTGGGTACAATAAGCATTTCCAAGTTGTAATACTTGCCATAGGGGGGGGTTGCAAGATATAAACTCTGCAGGGTGCCCAAACTTTTGCAGACGCTTAGAAGAACCCATAGTGCTGATTGTTGGGGCAAGGTTAGATGATCTGGGCATACAAAACCTTAGGAGTGACATCACCTGGTCTTCCCGTATGATGATTAAGAATAATCCATGACGCTGTCAGGTCTCAGCTTTCCAAAGGGGGCGGTGCATGCTATAAACTCTGCACGGTGCCCAAACCTTTGCAGACGCCATTTTTTAGTTTTCTGTTAGTTTGAAAGTGTAAATGATGGAAATAAAAATCTAACTTTTTGTGACATATTATTCGAATGTCTAATATGTCACTTGATGCCATTTGGAGAATTTTTTCCATCTTTTTTTGGCTTCTTTAAGCAACATTAATACAAATTTTTACCTGGGGTGCCCAAACTTTAGAGCCCCACTGTATCTGTTCATACATGGATTCTCTCTTTTTTGGATGGTGTATACATGGAACTATCTGCGGCTCACATTAATGGAGCTCCAGGACAGACTTGGACACTTGGCTCAGCATTGCTGAGTCATCGAAATGTATGCAGTGAATTTGTGTTAGTTTTTACATCTGTTCTTTTTCTAACTTCGTTCGGTATTTCACTATGGGGATCGCCTCGGCGTGACCAACTATGACAATGACACCACGTCTGTCTGTGACAGACAGGTCGAACTGTGCTGGGGCCACGTCCCCTCATATTATCACAGTCGACCGGCTCCTTACAAATCATTCTCGCTTTCTTCCCGTGAAGAAACTATACTAAGCTCCCTCAGCGCTTCTAGGCTAGTTTGGTTGGTTATCTGCTTAACAGTTCACAGACGGACCGTTAAGGACGAACGCAGTTTTCCCTACCCAGTCTGGATTTGCTGAGTAAGTACTTTGATTGAAGTTTTTACCTTGTAATTACACAGTTAAAGCAGTGTCCGCGTCACGGCGAACTGTCTTTTTCTGCCGGCTAGCCGGTATTTGCTTATCGGCTGCTAGCGGTGTAACTTTTGTACCCTTCGGCTAACGCGTTACGGCGAGCGTCCCTGGGTGTTTGGTTGGCATTTACTTGGTAACCGAACAGAGTATCTGGAGTGAGCTAACGTGTTACGGCGGGCTAACTCTTTCGGTACAGGGTTAAAGTTAGCGCGGGCTAAACCCCAGGTGTTACTTTATCCGACAGGCTAACGTGTTACGACGCGCCTGCAAGGGCTGTATATTTACGCCGTTTCTTCCCCCTTTCCAGTATGTCCTCAGCAGCGGCCCCCGCCAAAGGGCCTGAGCCAAAGGCGAGCGAGGCTGTATCCCGCCCGTGCCCCGCGTCGTGTGGGGCATCCATATCGGGCAGGGACCCTTACCCAATGTGTATTGCCTGCATGGGCGCTAAACACGCTCAGTAGGCGCTGGCTGACCCCCAGTCGTGCGCCCACTGCGCAGCTATGTCAGAGAAAATACTGGAAAGACGGCTGAGAGTGGCCGTGGCTAACAGTCAGGACCCATGTCTGTCGGGAGCCACCCCTAAGGCCACAAGCAGCACCCATCAGCCGCGAGCTACAGCTAGCTGGGCGGACATGATGGACGAGGAATCCCCGGTCATGCCTCCACTTTTCGAGGACCTCCTCAAAGTGGACCCGGGCGGTGAGGACACGGATGGTGATGCAATCTCCGATCTCCTCGACATGGATGGCATGGAGGACGAGGAGGAAGACTCCACATTCCCCATTCCACAGTCAAGGCCGCCTAGTGCATCTGATACTGCTCCCCCAGCAGACAGTAACTTGTACGAGGTCTGTAAACGGGCAGCGGCAAAATTGGGGATACAATGGGCCCAGGACCCCGAGGGGGCGGTGAGAGACCTGTACGATGGCAAGAGTCTCCCACCAACCTAGCCATCGGGGAAACAGCTTCTGCCGGCTGTGCCTGCCTGTATGAAGGAGATGAGTCGGTACTGGTCTAGCCCTTTTAAGAGTAGGCTCCCAACCAAGGGCTGCTCTAAGCTTGAGATCTTTGGGATGGGGGAACAGGGGCTGGCCGAACCCCCAGCGGTGGAGCCTTCAGTGGCTCATCACCTTCACCCAAACCGCCGCTCTCTCTCAGCCTCCCACAGCATTCCTCTGCCTAACAAGACAGAGCGGCTCACTGCCTCCATGTTTCAGAGGATGTACAGTTATGCAGCGCAAGCAGTCTGCTACCTCAATGCAATGACACTGCTGGCTGCGTACCAGGCGGAAATCTTGGAGGACATGGGACGCCAGCTGGACTCAGGAGCCCCTAACCCGGTTCTCTGGGACAAAATCTGTGTGGTGAATGACCTGGTGCTGCGCTGCTCACGGGGTGCCGTGCAGGGCTGCGGCCGTGTGAAGGGGCTCGCAGTCGCAGGTGAGAGGGCCTTGTGGCTTAACCTCTCGGGCCTGAGTGACACACAGAAGGCGGCAGTCATGGACGCAACATATGACCTCACTAAAGGTCTGTTTGGTCCAGCTCTGGAGAAGATGAGAGAGGCCAGCACCCTCAGAAAACAGGCGGGTGAAGCCTTCAACCTCTGCCTGCCCCGGAGGCACACACCCCGTCCCCAGCAGGGACAGAGAGGTAGCTTTACTGCGCCAGCAGCAAAGATGGCACGCGGGGCTACAAGGCCACAGAGGCAGGCCACTGGTCCACAGACTAGCCAGCAGTCTTGGTCAGACAACTCCAAGCCATGGGGGAAACACTCTGAATGGCAACAAGAATCGCCAGTCCCGCGAAGGGAAAAAGAAGCGGCCATCCTAACCCCCCTGGCTTCTCCCTCCACCCCTCCTACAAAAAAAGGGGAAGGTTGGAGAGGTAGAGCAAAGCCCCAAGGTTTGTGGTTCAGGGGCCCTGGTGTTGCACAGTTCTTCAGGGGACCCCTCTCAGTTTCTCTCCCTCCTCTGCCCCTGAGGAGGAGAGTCAGGGGCAGACGTTCTTAAAGTGTCACCAAGCACTTTTACCATGTTCAAAAGAGAAACAAATAAAGCATGCATTTTCGCATCCAGGTGCAAAGCCAAGGGCGAAATGCTTCCCCCCAAACAAAATAAAAATAACACCCATGACAAACCTGAGCCATCAGGTCCCTGCAGGGGGAGCTCTCGCTCTTCCCATGGGACAACGCACCCTCCTGGCCAGGGAGGTGACGTCACTGCAATGCGACTACTGTCAGAGCAGACAGATGGCGCGCATGCGCATTTCACTCATGGGTTCTGTCCACTGTTTCTCAGGGCTACAGGCTACAGTTTGCTATGAAACCACGCAGATTCAACGGTGTGTTAGTTTCAATGGCAAAAGGGGATGCGGCACAAGTCCTGCAGGACGAGAGAACATCCCTATTAAACAAACAAGCGATCAGAGCTGTGCCGGACGAGGAAACACATCAGGGGTTTTACTCCTGCTATTTCCTCATTCCCAAGAAAGGGAGCTCGTTGCTTCGCCCGATTTTAGATCTCTGTGTGTTAAACAGACATCTACGAAAATACACATTCAGGATGTTAACACAAAAAGTGCTCTGTCGTTCAATCCGACCGGGGGATTGGTTTGTAACGATAGATCTTTCAGATGCAAATTTCCACATCGCAATTTATCCCCCACACAGGAAATTTCTCAGGTTTGCGTATCAGGGCAGAGCCTACGAACACCAAGCCATCCCATTTGGGCTGTCATTATCGCCGAGGGTGTTCACCAGGTGTGTGGAGGCGGCGCTGTCTCCGTTGAGGAACAGTGGTATCAGAATATTTTCGTACATAGACGATTATCTGGTCTGCTTCCACTCTCGGGAGCAGGCTGCCAGAGATTCCATTACGGTGATAACTCATCTCAGGGATTTGGGGTTCAACATAAACTGGGCGAAGAGCCGAGTAGAACCCACGCAATGTACGGAGTATTTGGGTCTCAAAATAGACTCCCTCTCTTATCGCGTCACGCTGTCGGAGGGGAAACTAGCGTCTCTGGGGCCTCTCCCTTTTTCAGCTGAGCAAAGCCCTGCCGTTCAGACTATGCCTTTGCCTGCTCAGCCTGATGGCGTCAGTAGTGTCTGTTGTACATTTGGGGCTGTTGATGATGAGAGATTTTCAGCGTTGGGTGGCAGCATTACACATGTGCCCACGCAGTCACCTCAACCGAAGGGTGATGATAACGCTGGCGTGCATAGCAGCCCTCCACCCGTGGAGAGACACAGTGACTCTCGCATCAGGTGTCCCGCTTGGGGCGGTGTCAACCAGGGTAACAATGACAACGGACGCGTCCCTGTCAGGATGGGGAGCAACGTTGTTGGGGAGGACAGTAAATGGCACATGGAGCCGGAGATTAGCCCAGGCTCACATAAATGTCTTGGAGCTTATGGCAGCGTTTCTGGCTCTGAAACATTTCCTGCACTTTCTCCAGGGTCGTCATGTTATGGTGAAAACAGACAATTCCACAGTGGTTGCATACATCAACCGCTAGGGCGGCACTCGCTCACTACAGCTACACAAGTTAGCTCGCAGATTGATTTTGTGGAGCAGCCTGAGACTGCTGTCTCTTCGAGCAACACACATGCCAGGCGTTTTGAACAGGGGTGCACATCTCCTGTCACAGGGAAATCCTCTGTACGGAGAGTGGACTCTCCAACCACAAGTGGTGGAACAAGTCTGGCGGTCAGGCAGCCGTAGATCTCTTCGCCTCGCAAGAAAACACACAGTGCCCAATGTTCTTCTCCCTGTCATATACTCCCCCCACATACATGCACCGCGGGGTGTGGATGCTCTAGCTCACCCGTGGCCAAACGTGCTACTCTATGCATTCCCCCCCCTCAGTCTTATCTCTCCCACTCTGGCGAGGGTGAGAGAGCAGGGCCTGTCGCTAATCTTGATAGCGCCGCGGTGGCCATCCAAGCACTGGTTGGTGGAGATAATACAGCTTCTGGTGGGAGAACCATGGCCTCTCCCCATACGCAGAGACCTTCTCTCCCAAGCGGGCGGGGAAATTTACCACCCCCACCCGGGCCGCGTAGCGCTCTGGGCTTGGCCCGTGAGAGGTGTAACCTGAATGCATCAGGCCTGCCAGAACGAGTCATTGACACCATTCAGAGTCCACAATTAAGGTGTACTTGGCTGCTGTCTCAGCCTGCCACAGGGGTTTTGGGGATAAGCCCGCAGGGCAAAATCCCTTAGTTTGTCGTTTCATGAAAGGAGCACGCCGCAAGCTCCCAGTTTCCAAGCCCCTGGTTCCTCTATGGGACTTGTCGGTTGTGTTGGACGCCCTCTCTCATCACCCATTTGGGCCTATGGAGGCAGTGGGGATGAAGTTTGTCTCTTTTAAAACAGCTTTTCTCTTGGCTTTAACCACTGCAAAGCGAGTGAGTGACTTACAGGCTTGGTCTGTTCAGCCAATCTGCCTCCAGTTTGCCCCAGGGCTCTCTAGAGTCTGTTTGCGGCCAAACCCAGTGTTGTGCCTAAGGTGGTGGAGTCAGCCTACAGGTGCTCCTCAGTGGAGCTCTTGGCTTTCCACCCACCTCCGTTCTGCTCAGAAGAGGAGAGAAGGCTTCACATGCTGTGCCCTGTCCAGGCCCTGCACATGTATGTGAGTCGGACGGCTGTATTCAGGAGAGCTGATCAGCTGTTCGTATCCCGGGCTACACCCCACAAGGGTAAGCCGCTGTCCCGCCAGAGGCTGTCCCACTGGATTGTGGAGGCCATATCATTGGCCTATGAGTGTAAAGGTTTGCAGGCCCCTCGGGGTCTGAGAGCTCATTCAACGAGAGGCATGGCCACTTCATGGGCCCTTTTCAGGGGTGTTTCAGTGGCAGAAATTTGTGAAAAATCAGTGGCGTGGCCCCAGCACAGTTCGACCTCTCTGTCACAGACAGACGTGGTGTCATTGGAGCTTCCATAGTTGGTCACGCCGAGGCGATTCCCATAGTGAAACACCTCACTCTGTTATCAAAGAACCAGGGTTATGTTAAATACCCTAAAGTTTTCTTCTGTTTGCATGTGTGGTTTGTCCTGTCTGTCTGTCTGTTTGTTTATGTGTATATTTGTTAATGTCTGTTTTCTGCATGAATTATTTGTAAATTGTGGACGTCACTCTTTCTGTTTCGTACTTTTTGTGTGCCCCCCCCCTTGAAATCAACTTAACAGGGCCAATAGTAATTGTTACCTCTTCTAATGTGCATCTTTGTTGCCATTTTAAAAAATATTCTGAAAGAAAATATTAGGTCCTTTAGTCTTTTTAGGGTTCTGTCTGGCCGCACAATTGTGTTATGTTAACAGTGACTGACAAAGCACTTGTTGATGTAGAATTGCTTGTGCTCAAAGCTTTTTTTGTCAGTGCAGTCCATTAGATTTTAAGAGCACAATAATAAATCCAAGAAAAAAAGATGTTTGACTTGGCCATTGAAGAGCGCTATAAGACATAATTTGAGACATAAAACAATGCATGTGTATTGGTTAATATAAAGCTATAAGCTTAACGTAGCAGTACATTGTGTGTACAGTTTAGTAGACACCCAGTCCAATTTCCACATGGTGATTGAAAGGGAAGTTTTGCTAATGCCAAATTTTGAAAATGCTTTGATAAACACTGGCCCTAGAGGAGCCTACAGACCAGAGCCAGGACATGCTGGTTGGAAGACATCTTCCAGCTGCCTAGGAAGCTCCTCCAGGAAGAGTTGGAAGAAGTTGCTCCCATGACAAGCTTCTTTACGGTTCAGATATTTCTAACAGTATTTGGTTTTGTTCTGTTTTTCCATACCTTTTGAGGTCTTCAGGCTTCCCCCATCCCCCAATGAAGAGTTTGGTGAGGAGCAGCCTTCTGTAAAATACATCAAGTCGGCTCACACCCATGGACCAGCACCTGGCATCTACACAGAGAGACAGACAAAACAAGACAAGACAATGACTGGGCCAAGTTAAAAGTGTTTGGTGTAAAATGTGAGCTTTCTATACAGTGAGGAAAATAAGTATTTGAACACCCTGCTATTTTGCAAGTTCTCCCAGTTAGAAATCATGGAGGGGTCTCAAATTGTAATCGTAAGTACATGCCCACTGTGAGAGACCTAGTCAAAAAAAAAAATCCAGAAATAACAATGTATGAATTTTAAACTATTAATTTGTATGATACAGCTACAAATAAGTATTTGAACACCTATCTATAAGATAAGATTCTGACCCTCAAAGACCTGTTAGTCTTCCTTCAAAATATCCACCTCCACTCCATTTATTATCCTTAATTAGATGCACCTGTTTGAGGTCATTAGCTGCATACAGACACCTGTCCACCCCATACAATCAGTAAGATAGACAGTGGACATGCACCTACAATGACAATTTCAGACCCCTCCATGATTTCTAAGTGGGAGAACTTGCAAAATAGTAGGGTATTCAAATACTTATTTTCCTCACTGTAAAACTGTAATGTACTGTATTATAGACTATGTCCTACCACAAAAGCACAAGGAACTGTTACAAATGACCTTTTGTATTGTATCTTTTAAGTTATGGAAGACAAGATACTGCATGGTCTTTCAACAGACTATTATAAACAATGATGACGTGTGGAAACAGGTGATCACTGAAATAGAGAAAAAGAACTTTAAACCACAAACGACTCCTTCCTCGGAATATTTTGACTTTGTGATATACTATACAGCACTTTATGAAAGACTTTTCTGCACCTCACGAAAGACTCTTTGCACTGGATGCACTTTTCTTGCTTATTGTGCACTGGTCCGTTCATTAGTTAATTTTGTTATTGTTTTTTTCTCTCTCTCGTATGATATGAAGCCTGCTGTAATAACCTGGATTTTCTAAAAAAACTAATAAAGCTCTATTTAAAAAAAGAAATATCAGAAGGTGAATTTGCCAGTGATTTTTCCTGTTTACTGTAACATTAGCATAGTTGCTTATTGTAACTATTTGGTTGGACTTTGTGATATCCCACTATGGGGTGGGAGATCAGAGTCCAGCTGTGACAGTGTCTCACTGTGCCATGGCAGTTGCTATGGTGTTCCCGAGTGTGGAACAAGGATGAGCTGGTGCCACTAGAATGGCCTGTAAGCCTCTACTCTCTAAGCGTAGTTCGCCATTTTAAAGCTACGAAGTACTGACCTGCCGGTAGCATTCCATTGACCGCCATTCACTTTAACGTCACTTTGACAGCAAATAACTTTACATCTGAAGTGTTTAAAGACTATTTGTCCATTATTTATTGCTAAAGAAACACAACAATGTATAAAAGCACAATTACCTTGTATCTCACGTTATGGCTCTGGAGTAGAAATCTTTGTAAAAATAGGTTAATGATTGTGTCATAACCAAGCCACTTGCTGTTGCATGAATTGACAAATCGCCATATTGCCAGGAGAAGCTCGCACACAGTTTCAACTTACATTAGCTGTTTAGGTTTAATTACTAATGTTAACAAGCATTTTAGTTAGCAATAATTATCCTGTGCCTATGTTATCTCCTAACATATAGCAACGCTTTCCATCTCTGCAAGATTTGGAATGTTGAGATTTCTCTTGGCACAACTACCAGAAGACTTACAACTTTCAGACAAGTTGCTCACGTCACAGCTACGGTATGTCGTCAAGCTCAGGCTGCACAGTAACGCTCAGCATTCACTGGAAAAGTGCTTCTAATATCCTTCACTGGTCTCTGTCCAGCGCAACGGGATCTGTTGGTCCATTTCTTTAACTGTCTATGTTTAAACCCAACAGGAAATCCGCCATTTTGATATGAATCTTGTCTTTGTCAATTTCTACATGTTGTATTTTAACAAACTCCATTTCATCCGATCAACTTTAAATGTGGTCGGTGCAATCTTAAGATGTGAATGATGAAAAGTTTTCATCATAGGTCATGGCCGTGGCAGTGTGGCCAGTATTTCACAATCGAAACAGAAAAAGGGTGTAACTTGAGTGTACGAAACTTTTCAGGATTACAGTCCAACTCTGACGATATCTACAGGCCGATATTGGTAGCGCCAATATCGACATAGCGCCCCGTAGTGGTCGACTACAGGAAATACACCTGGTACCCTATGAAAAAACAACATCCGATTTACATGAAACTAAGTGACCTAGCTAAGCAAAAAAAAAAAAAAAAAAATCAACCTTTCTTTTGCACCTTACAAAAAAGTCTAATGTGAAAATGTAAGTCCATGCTTCAGTATGAAACTGCCATCCTTTGACACAACAGTGTGTGTCACAAATGTAGTATCACACTTACTACTTTTAACGTATTGTTTAGTGTGGACTTTACACCCTAACTTAAGACAGAAGATAACAGAGATAGCTAGTGCAACGTGCTACTGGTTCCTAAAGTTACAGCTTTACAGCGGCGGGTGTAACGCGAAAAACATGATCTCGCCTCGCGATCAAACTCACGCGATTAAAGCGTCTCCAAGCCAATGAATGTCATTAGCACATATTAATTCTGAGACAGGCTATAAAACTTTTTTGCAAGCTGTCCGAAGTTGAATATGTTGAGCTTATTAAATGAGCTAACTTAGCCTTTATCATTTATGTTTTCAGGCAACCTAGACACAAAGTTAGCAGAAACGGTAACGTTACCTCAGACTGTACACAGACGTTTAATATCCTTGTTGCAGATTTCTTGGCACTGCTAGCTAGCTAGTTAGTTAACAGCTAACTGTACTGGCTACTGGGAACTGTCCTTGGAGAAGAACCAAAGTATTGATCCTATGCAACAGGGCGGATATTTTTTGACGATATCCGCCCTGCGTAGCTGCCCTTTCTTTAATTAGGCTCGTTCGAGATGAGCCAGGTCTGTGCAGAATCGATCACCGGCGATCGGCGCCCGTTGCATGCCGGTTAGATTTCTGTCGGACTTGATCCCGACTTGCTCTGACGTCATGCACACGTGGGCAACGGGAATCTCACGAGAGCAAGGCGGCCGCAGTTCTGAGATGCAGGCGGCGCAGTTGCTTTTCACCAACTGCAAGAGCCAGGCGGACCCAGAGCATGCTGGGAAACGCCGGCTTCTCAGCTGATTTAACACCTGATTGGTTTAAACCATGATGACGATTTATATAAACTTTTTATTGTTTTTGAATCGGAGGGATTATAATTGCTTATTGTCTGACTTAAAGACTTAGTATGTACAAAACACGAGTTGTGTGGCTGATAGTGACGTTTAGAAGTCAGAGAAACTAAATCTGATCAGATCACAGATCATCTACAGTGAGTTGTTCATTAAAATCAGCAAGAGATCTCATGTAGAGCACTTTGACCAGCTACTCTTTCATAATCAAAACAACTAGAGACTGTGTTCAAGCTGGTATGTGGGTCTGATTATATTTTATTAAATTGGGATCGCACCACAGTGTTTATGTCACTTCCTGTCCAGTCTGAAGGCGTCTGGAATCGGATGGAAACTGTCCGACCATAGACCGTTAAAATAAGTGGACAGAGCATCCGGTTTCGAAAAGTGCAACCACTGCGGAAGTAACTTAAACC